>NC_091959.1:2463029-2665529 GCF_031021105.1 Erythrolamprus reginae
CGTCTGGGTTTTTGGGGAGACCCTCCCGCCTCCCACCCCGTCCGCTGACAACCCCGCGCAAGAACGCCTCCGCCTTCGAGCATCCCCAAGCCCAGCCCAGCCCGGCTCACCTGATAGGCGTCTAATTGCTCATCCGTAAAGATGGTCTGTTTGTTCCCCATTTTCGAAGGAGGCGCCTTCCCGTCTCCAGGGGCGTCCCATGCCAAGATTTAGGGCCTGGGGGTCTGTCCGAGCGCGTAATGTGACCGGATCGAGGAGGGGAAGGGGGGGGGAAAGGAAGGAAGGGGTGGGGGAAAAAATCTCACACCTGCATCAAAAGATTTTGCTGTTGTCTTTTTCTTCCTGCAGAGCCCAGGGGTTTAAACTCCCCCCATGAAGATCAGACCCCGCTTGGGCTCCTTCTTTTGTCCCTGGGGGGGCAGCCGGAGGGCTCTGCTAGAGGGAGGCGGTTGGAGGAGATGCCTCCGAGGTCTGGAGAAACCATCTCGGCTGCCTCCGGTCTCAAAAGGCACGGAGGGCAATCGAAGACGGTCCTGCTTTGGGTCTCTCCATCGCGCGCACTGTGCATCTTCGGCCACACGGTGGCAGCACTTGGTCTCGCTTTTGTAGGAGCCGAAGCCGGCAAAGAGATTCAATGCAGAGTTTGGAAGGGGACCTTGGAGGTCATCTAGTCCAACCCCCACTCAAGCAGGAGACCCTGCACCAGTGATGGCGAACCTATGGAACGGGTGCCACAGGTGGCACACAGAGCCCTATCTGCTGGCACTCATGGGACTGGGTGGCAAAAGTCCCTCCACAGACCCATCCTAGAATATAGCTCATCTGTTTGGAACCCATATCGCATCTCAGACATTAACACCCTCGAAAATGTCCAAAGATACTTCACCAGAAGAGCCCTTCACTCCTCCACTCGAAACAGAATACCCTATGAGACTAGGCTTTCAATCCTGGGCCTAGAAAGTCTAGAACTAAGACCCCTTAAACAAGATCTAAGTATTGCCCACAAGATCATATGCTGCAACGTCCTGCCTGTCAAAGACTACTTCAGCTTCAACCACAACAACGCAAGAGCCCACAACAGATACAAGCTTAATATTAACCGCTCCAAACTTGACTGTAAAAAATACGACTTTAGTAATCGAGTTGTCGAAGCGTGGAATTCACTACCGGACTCTGTAGTATCATCCCCTAACCCCCAACACTTTACCCATAGGCTATCCACAGTTGACCTCACCAAGTTCCTAAGAGGTCAGTAAGGGGTGTACATAAGTGCACCAGAGTGCCTACCGTCCCCTGTCCTATTGTCTCTGCTATATCTCCTATATCTTCTCTTCTATACCTATATCTTTTTCTGGTATTCTCTCATAGTTATATTTCACTCCTTTATTTTCTCCTTTATTCTCCCTTTAATACATTCTACAGTAGCCCCTCGCTATACCGCGCTTCACCTACTGCGGCTTCACTTCATCGCGGGTTTTCAAGAAATATTAATGAGAAAAATCATTCGCAGATCTTTGCTGGTTCGCGGGTTTCTGAGGAAGTCGATCGGCAGATTTAAACAGCCCGCGGAACTCGATCGGCAGGTTTTTCAAAAAAAAATATATCTAAAATTGTAAATACTGTATTTAAATACTGTATCTAAAATAAATACTGTGTGGGAAGGGTTTATAAACACTTAAAACAATGAAAACTTACCAAACAGTTACAATATAAATACTTAAATAATTACTATCAGTCGATAAATTCCCCATCGCGGATTTCACCTATCGCGGCCGGGTCTGGAACGTAACACCAGCGATAGGTGAGGGACTACTGTACTTGATTATATCCTCTATAACCCTCATTGTGTATTATTGTGTATTGGACAAAACAAATAAATAAATAAAAATAAAATGTGCATGTATGTGCCAGCCAGCTGATTTTTGGCTTGCACAGAGGCCCTGGGAGGGCGTTTTGGCTTCCAGAGAGGCTCCGGAGGGATGGGGGAGGGCGTTTTTACCCTTCCCTGGACCCTTCTTAAAAACTATGTTGCAAGCCGCCCGAGTCCTCAGAGAAGAGCGGCATATAAATCCATGTAATGAAATAAATTAATAAATAATAGTGTTTCCTTTCCAAATGCAAATTACATTTTAAATCGGTAGCTATTTCATTCCTATGTCAGCATAAAACCATTTGTTACACTTTTGTTGTAAACCACTATTTTTCAAAGCACCCAAAGGCAAGAAAAAGGAACAACGGATGGAAATTGACCCAGGAGAGATCCTGGAAAATAAGGAGGGATTTTGAGAACAATCAACCCATGGAACTGAAGTTGCCTTTGGACGTTGTGAATGCTCCAACACTGGAAGCTTTGTCTGGAAGGGTTTTAGGGTCTGCTGCCTGGACAGGAGGGGTTGGACTAGCTGATCTCCAAGCTCCCTTCCAGCTATATTCTGCTTATATTCTGTTTATATTGTTTATATTCTTCTATTATATTCTATATTCCAATATTTCATTCCGTTCCATTTATTCTACTCTATTGTATTTCATTCTTTTCACTCCCATTCCATTTCATCCGGGATCTGATCCTGGATGAGGAGGCCGACCTGGCTTGTGTGACCGAAACCTGGCTGGGCCCGGAGGGAGGAGTTCCTCTCTCTGAAATTTGCCCAGCTGGGTTTCGGGTATGGCACCAACCTCGACCCCAGGGAAGGGGGGGAGGAGTGGCTATTATAGCCAGGGAGAGTCTTGGCCTGCGTAGGCTCATTGCTCCAGAGGTTGCGGGTTGCGAGTCCCTCCTGGTGAAGTTGGACTTAGGGGTTCAGGTGGGCTTGTTACTCACGTACCTGCCTCCCAGCTGCGTGTCAACAGCCCTGCCTGTGCTGCTCGAGGAGGTGGCCGGGCTGGCGGTGGAGTTCCCCGGACTTATCGTCCTGGGGGACTTCAATCTGCCGTCGCTCGGCGGTTCCTCTGGACTGGCACAGGAGTTCATGGCCACCATGACAGCCATGGACCTGACTCAAGTAGTTCAGGGTCCGACTCACGAGGGTGGGCACGCACCCGATATGATATTCCTCTCTGAGCAACTGAGTAATGATCTGAGATTAAGGGGCTTAGAAGTGCTGCCTTTGTCGTGGTCAGATCATTTCCTACTGCGGCTTAACTTCCTGGCTCCAATCCTTCCCCGCAGGGAGGCGGAACCAATTAGGAGGTTCCGCCCCAGACGCCTGATGGATCCAGAAGGCTTCCAGATGGCGCTTGGGGTTATTCCAGATACACTTGTCCACAGTTCGGCAGAGTCTCTTGCTGAGGCCTGGAACAAGGCTGCAGGGGAGGCTCTTGACCGGATTGCGCCGTTGCGACCTCTCCGCGGCACTAGACCCCGTAGAGCTCCATGGTTCAACGAGGAGCTCCGGGTGTTGAAGCGCCAGAAGAGACGTCTGGAGAAGCGATGGAGGAAGAGTAAGTCCGAATCCGATCGAACACTTGTAAGAGCTCATATTAAGACTTACAAAGTGGCGCTCAAGGCGGCAAGATGCGCGTATCATGCCGCCTTGATTGCATCAGCGGAATCCCGCCCGGCCGCTCTGTTTAGGGTAACCCGCTCCCTTCTTAATCAGAGGGGAGTTGGGGAGCCCTTGCAGAGTAGTGCCGAGGATTTTAACACGTTTTTCGCTGATAAAATCGGCCGGATCCGAGCGGACCTCGACTCCAATTGTGAAACAGAGTCGACTGACAATGAGTCAGTCGAGGTGACTGGGGCTAAACGTCTTTGTCCATCTGTCTGGGAGGAGTTTGACTTGGTGACACCTGATGAAGTGGACAAGGCCATTGGAGCTGTGAGTTCCGCCACCTGTTTACTGGATCCGTGTCCCTCTTGGCTGGTTTCGGCCAGTCGAGGGGTGACACGGAGCTGGGTCCAGGAGATTGTCAACGCCTCCTTGGGGAGGGGGTCCTTTCCGCCACTTTATAAGGAGGCGGTTGTGCGCCCCCTCCTCAAGAAGCCTTCCCTGGACCCAGCCGTGCTTAATAACTACCGTCCAGTCTCCAACCTTCCCTTCATGGGGAAGGTTGTCGAGAAGGTGGTGGCACTTCAACTCCAGCGGTCCTTGGATGAAGCCGATTATCTAGGTCCTCAGCAGTCTGGATTCAGGCCCGGCTACAGCACGGAAACTGCTTTGGTCGCGTTGATGGATGATCTCTGGCGGGCCCGGGACAGGGGCTTGTCCTCTGTCCTGGTGCTCCTTGACCTCTCAGCGGCTTTCGATACCATCGACCATGGTATCCTTCTGCGCCGGCTGGAGGGGTTGGGAGTGGGAGGCACTGTTCTTCAGTGGTTCTCCTCCTACCTCTCCGGTCGGTCGCAGTCGGTGTTAGTGGGGGGTCAGAGGTCGACCCCGAGGTTTCTCCCTTGTGGGGTGCCTCAGGGGTCGGTCCTCTCCCCCCTGCTATTTAATATCTACATGAAACCGCTGGGTGAGATCATCCAAGGGCATGGGGTGAGGTATCATCAATATGCCGATGATACCCAGTTGTACATCTCCACCCCATGTCCAGTCAACGAAGCAGTGGAAGTGATGTGCCGGTGCCTGGAGGCTGTTGGGGCCTGGATGGGTGTCAACAAACTCAAACTCAACCCAGACAAGACGGAGTGGCTGTGGGTCTTGCCTCCCAAGGACAATTCTATCTGTCCGTCCATTACCCTGGGGGGGGAATTATTGACCCCCTCAGAGAGGGTCCGCAACTTGGGCGTCCTCCTCGATCCACAGCTCACATTAGAAAAACACCTTTCAGCTGTGGCGAGGGGGGCGTTTGCCCAGGTTCGCCTGGTGCGCCAGTTGCGGCCCTATTTGGACCGGGAGTCATTGCTCACAGTCACTCATGCCCTCATCACCTCGAGGCTCGACTACTGTAACGCTCTCTACATGGGGCTACCTTTGAAAAGTGTTCGGAAACTTCAGATCGTGCAGAATGCAGCTGCGAGAGCAATTATGGGCTTCTCCAAGTATGCCCATATCACTCCAACACTCCGCAGTCTGCATTGGCTGCCGATCAGTTTCCGGTCACAATTCAAAGTGTTGGTTATGACCTATAAAGCCCTTCATGGCACCGGACCAGAATATCTTCGGGACCGCCTCCTGCCGCACGAATCCCAGCGACCGGTTAGGTCCCACAGAGTTGGCCTTCTCCGGGTCCCGTCGACTAAACAATGTCGTCTGGCGGGACCCAGGGGAAGAGCCTTCTCTGTGGGGGCCCCGACCCTCTGGAACCAGCTCCCCCCTGAGATTAGGATTGCCCCCACCCTCCCTGCCTTTCGTAAACTCCTTAAGACCCACCTTTGTCGTCAGGCATGGGGGAACTAAAACACCTCCCCCTTGCCCATGTTGTTTTGTTGATTGACTGACTGTGTGCCTGTTTTTTATATATACTGTTTTTTATGAGATTATTAATTTCAATTGGAATCTGGATGGGTGGGCATTGGATTTGGTATTGTGTACTGTACTGTTTTTTATTATTGTTGTGAGCCGCCCCGAGTTTGCGGAGAGGGGCGGCATATAAATCCAATAAACCTAACCTAACCTAACCTATTCTATTCCATCTATTCTATTCTATTCTTTATTCAAATATTCCATTCCATATATTCTATTCTATTCCATATATATTCTACTCTAATTGTATTCCTACATTCCAATTTTCTATTTTCTATTCTTTATTCCAATATTCCATTCCATATGTTCTATGCTAATTCTATTCCTACATTCCAATGTTTTATTCTATTCTATCTCCTTGTTCTCCAGTCGCACATGGAGGGTATGAATTCAGGTGAGGTCACGTGGGGAGTTCTAGTCTTTTGCATAGCCCGCCCTCTAGGTGCCGCGCGGGCCAATCAGGAAAGGCTCCACCCCGGTCGCCGCGGAGGAGGGACGAGGCGCAGAGCTCCTCGCCTCCCACCAATCCGCTGCCACCCCGGAGTAGTCGGCGGGCGCTGATTGGCCGGCGCGTCCCTAGCGAGGAAGCCGCGGCCGATTCCTTCCCTTTAGAGACCCGCGGCGTGAACGTCAAACCGGGCAAAGCCGGCGAGGAGGCGAAAGGGTCGCTGCCGCCGCCGCCTCCGCTCCCTTCGCCATGGCTGCTTCTTCCTGGGTTCCGAAGGTGAGGCGGGCCCTGAGGTGACCTTGGCTTCTCCCTCAGGAAGACCCCCGGGTGGTCCCGTGGGAAGTCTCGCGAGAGTTGGGTCGCCCCTCCCTTTCAGGATTGGGGGGGGAAGCATTCTTCGACTCCCTCTCCGGCGCCCTTTGGCGGTTCGCCCTTGGCGACTCGCGGGGTCCGGCCGGAACTACAACTCCCGGCAGGCCTTTCCCTTCTGAGACTGCGCGGGGATTGTAGTGCGGCAACGGCCTTAGATACATTGCGGTCTGCGGCTCTTCCGAGGAGACCGAACCACAATTCCCGGCAGGCCCCGCGGCAGGCCGAGAGGAGGCTGGGAGTTGTAGGCCGGCAGCCAGATGGGAGCCTCTGCCCTTCCTCTGGCCCTGCTTGCCTCTTATAGAAGCCGGTTTCCCCACACACACACCGCTGGCTGCGTCCTCACAACAACCCCGTGGGGTAGGCCAGGAGGACTGCTCGCAAGGTCCCTGTATGGGGGCTGAGAGACAGATGTGACCCCCCTCTTTTGGGAAAGGATTCCTGATAGTCACAGGCTCATCATTGTCTACTGGCTATTATTATTATTATTATTATTATTATTATTATTATTATTATTTGTTTTATATCTATCATTTCTCTCTCTCTTTCTATCTCTATTTATCGTCTATATATATTTATCTATCATCTCTTCCTATCTATCATCTACCTATCTATCTGATCTATCATCTATCTAATCTATCTATCATCTATCTAATTTATCTATCTAATCTATCATCTTATCTATCTGCCTATTTATCTAATCTATCTATCATCTATCTATCATATCAATCATCTATCTAGCTATCTAATCTATCTAGCTATCTCAGCAATATCTGTATCATCATCTAACTCAGTGGTTCTCAACCTTTCTAATGCTGCAACCCTTTCATACAGTTCCTCTTGTTGCGGTGACCCCCAACCATAAGTCCAGCGCTAATTCTCCCAAGAGAGATTTAGGCTGATGGGCAGGAAGGTCAGAAGGGAGCTTCTGGCCCCCACTGTAAATGCCTGATTAGTCAGATTGTAAAAATAGGTTCCAAGGTGCCGGAATGGAGGTTTTGGTTCCTGAGAACTTCCGTGAGAACTTTGTCTTTTCCCATGGTCTTAGGCGACCCTTGTGAAACGATCGTTCGACCCCCAAAGGGGTCCCAACCCCAAGTTGAGAACCACTGATCTATATCTATCTCTCTCTATATCTATCATCAATCAATCAATCTATATGGTCAATATTCATATCTATATCATCAATATCTATATCAATATAACATCAATATCTATCTATCATCCCTCTAATTAATATCTATATCATCAATATCTATCACTATATCATATCTCTCTCATCAATATCAATCTATCTATATTTATCATCTATATATCATTCTGTCTGTCTGTCTCTCTCTCTCTCCCTCCCTCTCATCTATCTAACAACTGGCACACAAGACATTTATAAACCAAGGGGAATAGGACTAGACAATTCTGCTTGTTATATTACCTAGTCCAGTAACAAATCATTCAGAAACTAAATTGAAACAAGCTTGGAGAGCAAACCACTGCAAATTATCTATCTATCTATCTATCTATCTATCTATCTATCTATCTATCTATCTATCTATCTATCTATCTACTTGCCTACCTATCCACCCATCCATCCATCCACTACAAAGAAAAATAATAATATTTCAAGGCAGTTTCTGATAACAGTGTAAAGCTGAGAGTGGCATTATTTTTATGGTGCCCTGGAATACCGATAATTCCATGCAGGTGAGCAACAGGGAGGGATATCTCTGCCCTCTTCAGTTTTCAAACCCCACTGCTTGGTTCTGCTTCTTCTGAGCTAATTTGTTTAGTTAGTTGTAAATTCAGTGCTGATTTAATACAGCAGATGCTTTCGGTTAGTCCGGCTGCTAAAACTAACCATATTCTTATTTTCGTTGCTCTAGGTCTTTCGTTTACTTGGGGGGTTCAGAATTCAGAAACAGGTGACCAGGAATGTTGCTAGTAACGTGAGTATAGTTGTTGTTCCTTTTAAAATATACTCGTTGTAGAATAGCAAAATAAGACCATGCTGGCTGGGGGATTCAGGAAGTTAAAGTCCACATGTCTTAAAGTTGCCAAGTTTTTTGGGGGCGGAGGGGGGGAACCCACTGCTTTCAGGGTGGAAGGAAAAGAGGTTACTGTAATTCTGTTTTCGGTGCTGTGCATAAAATGTGTAGAAAATAAATAATCTTTAATGGGGCGAATGCTAGAAAAATACAAAGCATCACAGGCATGAAATTGCTAAAATTTCCTGGATGGATTGCAAAATGTTCCATTCCAAACTTTTATAATAAGGTTGTTGGTTTTTTTTAGTTGTTTTAGTATTGGATTGTTACATGCTGTTTTTTATCACTGTTGTTAGCCGCCCCGAGTCTGCGGAGAGGGGCGGCATACAAATCAAATAAATTAAAATAAATTAAAATAAATTAAAATAATTAAATAAATAAATAAAATAAAGTATAAATAATTAAACTCAAAATGCTTGAAACCGTTCCAGACCATGTTTGAGGCAGCTACTGTATTTGACATTCAGGATTGGGCGCTCTCTAAAATGTTGTGTTTCAAAAATTTGGCGCACTCCACGTAACGGCCAGGCGGAGTCAATTTTTAGATAACGTGGAGAAATAGGGATTTCCTCCCAATGGTCCTCAAAGTAGTGGATTGGAATGGTTATCATGGACAAATTTGTACCCTATGAGTGTCACAAAACTTAGAAACATAGAAGACTGACGGCAGAAAAAGACCTCATGGTCCATCTCGTCTGCCCTTATACTATTTCCTGAATTTTATCTTACAATGGATCTATGTTTATCCCAGGCATGTTTAAATTCAGTTCCTGTGGATTTACCAACCACGTCTGCTGGAAGTTTGTTCCAAGCATCTACTACTCTTTCAGTGAAATAATATTTTCTCACGTTGCTTTTGATCTTTCCCTCAACTAACTTCAGATTGTGTCCCCTTGTTCTTGGGTTCACTTTCCTATTAAAAACACTTCCCTCCTGAACCTTATTTAACCCTTTAACATATTTAAATGTTTCGATCATGTCCCCCCTTTTCCTTCTGTCCTCCAGACTAGACAGATGGAGTTCATTAAGTCTTTCCTGATACGTTTTATGCTTAAGACCTTCCACCATTCTTGTAGCCCGTCTTTGGACCTGTTCAAACTTGCTAGGTTTTCTTCAAAATCAGATGAATCTTTTTCAATTTGTTTTGTTTTTGCTTTGGTTTTTTTTTCTAGACTCGGACAGTAACGTTGATCCCAGGAGATGGTATTGGGCCTGAAATCTCAGCTGCTGTGGTGGAGATTTTTGAAGCTGCTAAGGTAAACCCAGCCACGGGTGGCCTCTTGAGTTTGAATAAACAGTGGCTAAATCTGCACTTCTATTCTACTAGTTTTTCTCATCATTCCTATCACCCATTTCCTCCCATGTTGACTGTATGACTGTAACTTGTTGCTTATATCCTAAGATTTTTATTAATATTGCTTCTTCATTGCTTATTTGACCCCTATGACAATCATTAAGTGTCGTACCACATGATTCTTGACAAATGTATATTTTATTTTATGTACGCTGGGAGCATATGAACCAAGACAAATTCCTTGTGTGTCCAATCACACTTGGCCAATTTAAAAAAAATTATATTCTATTCTATTCCTTGGTAGCCCTTTTCTGCTTGAGGCTCTGCCGATTTATTTATTTTTTTAGTGCGATTTAATTCTCTTAATTCTGAGGACAACAATGGGGGTGGTTAATAATTCCCCACCCCCCGAAAAATGTGTTTAGGTCCCTGTTCAGTTTGAAGAAAGAATCGTGACGGCCATCCAAGGACCAGGAGGGAAGTGGATGATACCCCAAGATGCCAAAGAGTCTATGGACAAGAACAAAATAGGATTAAAAGGTACTTGGCTGAAAAGGAAGAACTGTTATGTTTCGCTGAAGTTAGCAATAGCATTTATTTAGGAACTGGCAGTGAAAATCTATTGGTGTGAGCCGCCCTGAATCTGCGGAGAGGGGTGGCATAGAAATTTAATTAATAATAATAATAATAATAATAATAATAATAATAATAATAATAATAATAATGAAAGAGCCTTCTCTGTGGCGGCCCCGGCCCTCTGGAACCAACTCCCCCCAGAGATTAGAATAGCCCCCACCCTCCTTGCCTTTCGTAAGCTGCTTAAAACCCACCTCTGCCGTCAGGCATGGGGGAACGGAGATATTCTTTCCCCCTAGGCCTTTACAATTTATGTATGGTATGTTTGTATGTATGATTGGTTTTTAAAATAAGGGTTTTTAGCTGTTTTAGTATTGGATTGTCGCATGTTGTTTTTACCACTGTTGTTAGCCGCCCCGAGTCTACGGAGAGGGGCGGCATACAAATCCAATAAATAAATAAATTATTATTATTATTATTATTATTATTATTATTATTATTATTATTATTATTATTATTATTATTTAGGCTTATTTAGCGCCTCATAGTGCTTTACAGCCCTCTCTAAACTTTTTACAGAATCAGCATATATTTCCCCCAAAAAATCTGGGTCCTCATTTTACCCACCTCGGAAGGATGGGAACCTTGAGCCTGGTGAGATTCGAACTGCCAAATTGCAGGCAGTCGGCAGTCAGTAGAAGTAGCCTGCAGTACTGCACTCTAACCACTGCGCCACCGTGGCTCTTCTGAAAAAAAGCCCATGTTTTAATTCCGCTACATAATGGTTAGAAATACACCAAGAAGATCCCGTTTCTTGCATTTTTCTTTCTTTTTTAAATCACATTTTAGTGAGGGTGTTAAAAAAAAAGAATTCTGCTTGGTTCACTGCCAGTTCCTAAATGTTGTGCTGCCAATGAGCACAATTTTCCACGTCTCTTGTGCCTCTGCTTGTTTTCCAGGCCCTTTGAAGACCCCCATAGCTGCTGGCCACCCGTCCATGAACTTGCTGCTCCGCAAAACATTTGACCTGTATGCCAATATCCGTCCTTGCGTGTCCATTGAGGGCTACAAGACCCCTTACACGGATGTGGACATTGTGACCATACGAGAGAACACGGAAGGCGAATACAGCGGCATCGAGCACATAGTATGTGGTTCAAGGGGACATTAATTCCAGCCGTTCCACGCACCCAGATCATGCAGGCTGCTTGAATTTAACAAAATACTTCAATTAAATTAACTTATAACCGCCGCTTAACTTGGTTTTTCCAAGTTTTTCATAACACCATCACCCCTTCCTTTCTTTCTTTCTTTCCTTTCTTTCTTTCTTCCTTCTTTCCTTCCTTCTTTTCTTTCTTCTTTCTTTCTTTCTTTCTTTCTTCCTTCTTTTCTTTCTTTCTTCCTTCCTTCTTTCCTTTCTTTCTTTCTTCCTTTCTTTCCTTCCTTCCTTTTTTCTTTCCTTCTTTCTTCCTTTCTTTCTTTCCTTCCTTCCTTACTTCTTTCTTTCTTTCTTTTTTCCTTCTTACCTTTCTTTCCTTTCTTCCTTCCTTTCTTTCTTCTTTTCTTTCTTCCTTCCTTCTTTCTTTCCTTTCTTTCTATCTTTCTTTCTTCCTTTCTTTCCTTTCTTTCTTTCTTTTTTTGCTACTTTGCTTAACCTTTGTGTGTCTTTCAGATTGTGGAGGGTGTTGTGCAGAGCATTAAACTCATCACCGAGGAGGCAAGCAAGCGGATTGCTGATTTTGCTTTTGAATATGCCAGGAATAACCAGAGGAGCAAAGTTACAGCTGTGCACAAAGCTAATATTATGTAGGTGGCGGTAAAATGACTCCAGGCCTTTCTCCAATTCTTACTCCAGTTTTCAGAATCCTAACTGCTTTTTTTTTTTAACCATGTTTTCTAACGCAACACATTGTCAGAGAAAGAGTGTTGGGGGCTTATTTTTGGCAAACAGATTTTAATTTCAATTTGAGACTCGATCCCTGTTCCCCGCTTTTCCAAATTAAATCGCTAAAAGAAAGCTTTGATAACTGCTTAGCTACAGGCGATTGAAGCATACTTGTAAATAAATTAAAAAACTCCATTTGTGCACCTAGACTTCTAACCTGTCTTGCTTTTCCTTATGTGCAGGCGAATGTCTGATGGCCTCTTTCTGAGAAAATGCAGAGAAGCCGCAGAAAACTGTAAAGACATTAAATTCAATGAAATGTACCTAGACACCGTGTGTCTGAATGTAAGTAGAGTGGTATCTCTACTTACGAACTTAATTCATTTCGTGACCAGGTTCTTAAGTAGAAAACTTTGTAAGAAGCAGCAATTTTTCCCCATAGGAATCAATATAAAAGCAAATAATGCGTGCGATTGGGGAAACCAGAGGGAGGGTGGAGGCCCTGTTTCCTCACAGGAGATTCCTAGAGAGGCCCCATGGAGGCTTCTTCCCAACTTTTTCATCCCAGGAGATTCCTAGAGACACCCCACAGAGGCTTCTCCCCACCTTTTCCGGCCCTGTTTCCTCCCAGGAGATTCCTAGAGAAGGTCCCACGGAGGCTTCTTCCCACCTTTTCCGGTCCTGTTTCCTTCGAGGAGATTCCTAGAGAGGCCCCACGGAGGCTTCTCCCTTCCTTTTCCGGCCCTGTTTCCTCCCAGGAGATTCCTAGAGAGGCCCCACGGCGGTTTCTTCCCACCTTTTCCAGCCCTGTTTCCTCCCAGGAGATTCCTAGAGAGGCCCAATGGAGGCTTCTCCCTGCCTTTTCCGGTTACAGTTTCGGAGGCTTGGGTTTGTAAGTGGAAAACAGTTCTTGAGAAGAGGCAAAAAAATCTTGAACACCCGGTTCTTATCTAGAAAAGTCCGTAGGTGGAGGCGTTCTTAGGTACCACTGTATATAATGTATGATGAATCTTTTAAGCGGCCTCTGTTCTGGTTGTGTTAAAAACAATTCTTAACATGTCTTTCTTTTTTATCTCAGATGGTGCAGGATCCATCTAAGTTTGATGTTCTCGTCATGCCAAATTTGTATGGGGACATCCTTAGGCAAGTAGCTTTTTGAGTTGATTGTGGTCCCTGTGGGTGCGAGACGCTTCCAAACGTTCTCCTTGAATTGATTTTGCTTCCCTGCTACAAATATCTCAGATATCTTCCACTGCAAAGGCTAATAATTGTCCTTTCTCCCATCCTTTTCTTTCAGTGACCTGTGTGCAGGCTTGATCGGGGGTCTTGGTGTGACTCCCAGCGGGAATATCGGTGCTAACGGAGTTGCAATCTTTGAATCGGTAAAGTCTTGGTTGCGATGTGGCCTTAGCTCATTAGACTGGCCTTTTGGGGAGGGGGATAGCGATGGGTTAGTGGGATGAGGATAGAAACATAGAAGATTGACGGCAGCAAAAGACCTCATGGTCCATCTGGTCTGCCCTTATACTATTTCCTGTATTTTATCGTAGGATGGATCTATGTTTATCCCAGGCATGTTTAAATTCAGTGACTGTGGATTGACCAACCACGTCTGCTGGAAGTTTGTTCCAAGGATCTACTACTCTTTCAGTAAAATAATATTTTCTCACGTGGCTTCTGATCTTTCCCCCAACTAACCTCAGATTGTGTCCCCTTGTTCTTGTGTTCACTTTCCTATTAAAAACACTTCCCTCCTGAATCTTATTTAATCCTTTCATATATTTAAATATTATTATTATTATTATTATTATTATTATTATTATTATTTATTAGATTAAAGGGTTAAATAAGGTTCAGGAGGGAAGTGTTTTTAATAGGAAAGTGAACCCAAGAGCAAGGGGGCACAATCTGAAGTTAGTTGGGGGAAAGATCAGAAGCCATGTGAGAAAATATTATTTTACTGAAAGAGTAGTAGATCCTTGGAACAAACTTCCAGCAGACGTGGTAGATAAATCCACAGTCACTGAATTTAAACATGCCTGGGATAAACATAGATCCATCCTAAGATAAAATACAGGAAATAGTATAAGGGCAGACTAGATGGGCCATGAGGTCTTTTTCTGCCGTCAGTCTTCTATGTTTCTATGAACACAATATTCCAAATGGGTTCTCGCCAGCAGGATCACAATCTCCCTCTTCCTGACGCTTTCTCTTCGCAGGTTCACGGAACAGCTCCGGATATTGCCGGGAAAGACTTGGCCAACCCAACGGCGCTTCTCTTGAGTGCTGTCATGATGCTGCGTCACATGGAAATGCAAGAATTTGCCAGGAAAATAGAAACGGCGTGCTTCGACACCATCAAAGACCAGAAGGTAGATCTTGGCTAAGGTTCAGCAAACTGGGGTGGCTTTGAGAATGCCTGTTTATTTAGATTCAGGCCTTCCATGTCTGAAATCACAGCACACTTTGCCCAAAATTAGCTAGGCATTGACTAGGTCAGTGGACTTCAACTCCCAGAATTCCTGAGCCAGCATCAAATTGACTCAGGAATTGTGGGAGTTGAAGTCCACGGATCGTAAAGTTACCATAATTACCCAATTGGACTTAGTGATAATGGTTTTATCACCCTTTGCTATTTCTACTGTGTTCTGTCGGGCTCTCTGGTAGACCCCTCCCAAAAATTCACAGGTACAAATTTCAGACACACACACGTTTGGAAATTCAAAACAATGTTCTTTATAATGAAAAGTCACTTAAACCAAGCCCTCTTTTGGTATAGCAAAGAGCACTTGTCTCCAAACAAACTGATAATTAGTACAAGTCCCTTATCAGTTCTGTGATACTTAGCTTGCAGCTGTGAGGCAATTCACAGTCCTTCTTCTTTCCCAAAGTGAAACACACTTTGCTCTGGTTTAGTTTCAAAGCGGGGAAAAATCAGCACACAAAGGTCAAAGTCAGTAAAGCAGTCATGAAACACAACGATCAGATAATCCTCCACAATGGCCAAACCCACAGGCTGCTCTTTATAGCATCCTCACTAATGACCACAGCCCCACCCAACCACAGGTGGCCTCATTTTCTTTGATAATAATCTCTCAGTTGTTGCTGCCTATGCATCGCTCTCCGCATGCGTGGCTGTATCATTAACTCTTTTTTCTGAATCCAAGGAGGAGCTAGAGAATTGATCTCCTTCTGAGCTGTCTGCCCCACTCTCCTCCTCCCTGTCACTCATGTCTTCTTGGTCAGAGGAGCCTTCATCATCAGATTCCACCAGGGGCAAAACAGGCCTGCAGCATGTGGATGTCTCCCCCACATCCCCAGTCCTTGGGGCAGGAGCAGGGCCAGAGCTAACCACAACATACGGTATAAATGATACTGTTAGCACTATCAATTAAGAGCATTAGGTGGCAAGATGCAAAAGTTGTGTCCCATCCCAGACTCAAAAGCAGGAACTGTGAATTTATTCTGTCTTTCAGTACAAATCTTATAAAACAGAAGTTTTGTTGGTGGCCTATAAATCTGATGGTAGAAAGGTTAGATCAGGTAGCCTGTTCAGTTTCCCCCTTCATAAATTATCTTACATTCCATGCACAATCAGCACTACAGTCATACCTCGTCTTACGAACCTAATTGGTTCCAGGGGGAGGTTCGTAAGACGAAACATTGTTTCCCATAGGAAACAATGTAAAGTCAATTAATCCGTGCAACCAAAAAAAAAACCCCGCAAAAAAACGCTGCCACCCGGCTGTCACCTTTTAAAACAGCCGGGGGGCTTCTCAGCGACCTCCCGAACGCCAAACCCGAACTTCCGGGTTCGGCGTTCGGGAGGCCGCCGAGAAGCCCCCAGGCTGTTTTAAAAGGTGACAGCCGGGCGGCGGGGCTTCCCAGCAGCCTCCGAACGCGGAAGTTCGGGTTTGGCGTTCGGCGTTCGGAGGCTGCTGGGAAGCCCCCCGGCTGTTTTAAAAGGTGACAGCCGGGCTGGGGGGCTTCCCAGCAGCCTCCCGAACCCCGAACCCGGAAGTTCGGCAAAAGTTCGGGGTTCGGGAGGCTGCTGGGAAGCCCCCCAGCCCGGCTGTCACCTTTTAAAACAGCCGGGGGGCTTCCCAGCAGCCTCCCGAACCCCGAACCCGGAAGTTCGGGTTTGGTGTTCGTAACTCGAAAAAAGTTCATAAGAAGAGGTAAAATTTTTCTGAACCCCGGGTTCGTATCTCGAGTTGTTCGTAAGACGAGGGGTTCGTATCTTGAGGTACCACTGTATTTCCTTTCCCAATTTTAGGTCCTGACCAAAGATTTGGGAGGCAACGCCAAATGTTCGGATTTCACCGCCGAGATCTGTCGCAGAGTCACGGCCATGGAGTAGAAGATGTCGCCTCCATGTCCTCCTGGTTTCAATCCTTCCCAAAGGATGCTGTTATTTATTACATGTCACGTCCATTTTTTTTCTTTTTCTAGAAATAAACTCCATTTCCATTGCTTGAAACGATAAAATTGTTAGCTACTCTTACATTTCAAACCCTTTTAAGTTTCCAGAAACACTCCAAAACTTGGAAGTGTTTTTTTTTCTCACCCCAGCAGTAGAAGACACTCCTTAAGCTGTCCTTAAGCAGCTTGCTGGCCTTAAAATAGCACAAAATAAAAATTTTCCTTTGGAAATAGAATTTTTTTTTCATTACACACTCCTGGAGCCTGCCCTTCCAAACCATAAAGACTTAAAACTGCGGGCATTTCAACTTGTGTACATAAAATGTCAAATATTCAGATTTTAAGGGCAGAAGGAATATAATTCAGCGGTAAAAAACAAAAAATAACATGATAGCCTGGTATTTTTTTTTTACACATCATCTCTTGCTTGCTCTAGCCTTTTCCACCGCTGATCCGTTCTATCCATTGCCTTTGTCCGCTGCTGATTATCAAGGGAATGCTAATGCTTTTTTTAAAAGGAAAAAATATTTATCTCGGTGAATATTAAATATATATTTTGAAGTTAGAACATATCTGCAGGCTGTTTGTATCGTGCTTGGAGTTTATAGAGCTATAGGTTATATTCCCATGCACTGCTCTGCAATGGTTTCAAAGCACTACAGTAAAAAACAGAAACCAGAAATTTATTTGGTGAGAAGTGGGACGATATGGGAGGATGTTGATGGTTGTTTCATTCGTTTTTAAGCTTGCTAAACTGGGAGTTTTCTCCTCTTGCAGAGGGATCAACGGTTGAAATCTCCTTTGTCCCTTGGGAACAGGTGTTGGTGGAAAAGGAGAATTTGCAGAGATGCTGGGTACGAAAGCATCAATATTTCTGCTGCTAGTACTTCAAATCCTTAAAGATGGGATCTGTCTTTTCCTTGGAAATTCTTGAAAGTCCTGTTGGCCTTTCCTTGCATAGTCCACTCTGCTGCAAACCTTTAGGAAAGGAGTGTCCAACCTTGGCCCCTTTAAGACTTGCAGACTTCAACTCCCACGCAGGCTGAGGAATTCTGGGAGTTGAAGTCCGCAAGTCTTAAAAAGTACCAAGATTGGGCACCTCTGTTTTAGAATGCCCTGCACTGATTCGCTACCCAGCTTTGTGGCACTCCCCCATTTAGTTTCCAAATTGGCGATACGAGCTATGGCAGGGCCGCCAATCTGGACTGCCAGCCTCCAACTTGGGGAATTTTGGGAGAGGGGTGGTATTCATTCCCATTGAAATCAGATGGGCAGAACTGTTTGTGTTGCTACCAAGAATTCCATTCGATATTCTCACTGGTCAGAAAAGTAGCCATGAGAGCAGCCAACTTTATCCTATGTGTGATTCCGCGCAGTGTTTCATGCACTCACTTTCATATCTTGGTATGGGCTCAAAACCTGGGAAGCTTTTACTGGGCCAGAATGTGTGTTTTTGCAGCTGTCTGTAATAAATGAGTTGGGGGCCTGCCATTTGATGCATCACGAGAGGAAAATAAAAGACTTCACAAAGAAATATCTTGCTTTTTTTTGTGTTCTTTTAATAAGAAATGAAGCTTTAAATGTTCCAGCGATCTATTTTTGCAACTCCCTCTTTTATCTCTGCAAGACCTCAGACTGATTCTAGAAAGGGCTATTTAAGTTTAAGCAATGTATTGGGGTTACAAACAAGCTTTGTCATGAAGCATAGAAAAATCTTAAAATTTCCCAATGGAAACTACTAAGGCTGCAGAAAAAATAATCTGAAATTTATTTATTTATTTTATTTATTTATTTATTAGATTTGTATGCCGCCCCTCTCCGTAGACTCAGGGCGGCTCACAGTAATAATAAACAATAATAACAAATCTAATAATTTAAAAGAAACACTAAAAGCCCCATTATTAAAAGCAAACATACACACAAACATACCATACATAACTGTATAGGCCCAGGGGAGATGTTTCAATTCCCCCATGCCTGACTGCAAAGGTGGGTTTTAAGGAGTTTACGAAAGGCGAGGAGGGTGGGAGCAGTTCTAATCTCTGGGGGGAGCTGGTTCCAGAGGGTCGGGGCTGCCACAGAGAAGGCTCTTCCCCTGGGTCCCGCCAAACGGCATTGTTTAGTTGACGGGACCCGGAGAAGGCCAACTCTGTGGGACCTAGCCAGTCGCTGGGATTCATGCGGCAGAAGGCGGTCCTGGAGATATTCTGGCCCGAAATCACGGGAAAGTATTTTGTTGGATAAAATAATCTATTTAGTGCCACGTGGAATATGGCAGTATAAAAAGCTTGTAATAAACACAACTGCAGTGTCTGAACCAATTATGGCTCATTGCAAAGAGTGAGTACGTGGGTACATTTTGGGCTACCTCTAAAATTTGTTAGCCAATGTTTGCTTTTCAAAATACTTTTATTATTTAACATACGGTTTTCCCCCCCTCAGAGCTGGCTTAAAACTGACCTTTATCCATGCAGTTGAAAAGTTCCTAGGGAATTCAGAATAAATCAAAATACAGATTGATTTTACGGAGAGGGGCGGCATACAAATCTAATAAATAATAATAATTTTCAAGCGGCAGCTTAATTAATCATTCCATCCCTAGCTCATATAACTGCAGTAGAATAAAGGTCTGTTAACTGGAATGTATTTGGGAGTTCTGATTCAGTCTTTCTGGTTACTAAATTGAAAGCAACACTGAAAAGTCGTAGAGTAGATACTTTTCCACCCCAATTGCAAAAACTACTCCTACCTTTTCCAGTGTAGCGTTTGCATGGGAACAGTTAATGCTTTACAAAAGAAACAGGCAGGATTTCTCCTGCTGGAGCTAAGGCAACTCAACTTCAGTCCTTGTAAAAAGCTTCGATTTCATTTTGGTACTTCTCAGCCACCGTTTGCCGCTTTAATTTCATCGATGGACCTAAAAGAGAAGGGCATTGGTCAGTGTTCTGTCGGGCTCTCTGGTAGAATCCTCCCAAAAATTCACAGGCACTAATTTCAGACACAGACACGTTTGAAAATTCAACACAATGTTCTTTATCATGAAAATTCACACTAAGCCCTCTTTTGGTATAGCAAAGAGCACTCGTCTCCAAACAAACTGGTAATTGGTACAAGTCCCTTATCAGTTCTGTGATACTTAGCTTGCAGCTGTGAGGCAATTCACAGTCCTTCTTCTTTCACAAAATGAAACACACTTTGCCCTGGTTTAATTTCAAAGCGGGGAAAAATCAGCACACACAAAGATCAAAGTCAGTAAAGCAGTCACGAAACACAAGGATCAGATAATCCTCCACAATGGCCAAACCCACAGGCTGCTCTTTATAGCAGCCTCACTAATGACCACAGCCCCACCCAACCACAGGTGGCCTCATTTTCTTTGATAATAATCTCTCAGTTGTTGCTGCCTATGCATCGCTCTCCGCATGCGTGGCTGTATCATTAACTCTTGTTCCGAATCCAAGGAGGAGCTAGAGAATTGATCTCCTTCTGAGCTGTCTGCCACACTCTCCTCCTCCCTGTCACTCATGTCTTCTTGGTCATAGGAGTCTTCATCAGCAGATTCCACCGGAGGCAAAACAGGCCTGCAGCATGTGGATGTCTCCCCCACATCCACAGTCCTTGGGGCAGGAGCTGGGCCAGAGCTAACCACAACAGTCAGTAGAAGGGAAGAACTGAAGGAAAATGATAGCTGGGCTCAGTTTGGGTTGTGTATTTCATGCAATTTTGGTGCGTTCATTCTCTTGCTTCGCCAAGCCGTCGCCTTCCCAGAAATCTACACCTCCAGCACAGAATAGAAAATACCCCTTACAAAATTCACTCTAAACTCACCGAATTCTCCCCCAGAAAGTGAGAAATCTTTTCCTAAAACCGCCCACTTCTGAATGCGCTGAGGGTTGCTGGCGGAGCACCGGTTGACGCGATCTATGCCATCTTGCACCGCCCGGTAAACGGCATTGTCTCTGGTCTGCACAATCTCGGAGACCCGTGTGGCTTTGCTGCCGGCTTTTCGGCAAAAGTCTCTGGCTTCCTGGGTCAGGCGGTCGGTGGGTTCCGACGTATCCGGATCCACTGAGCACTAACAACACAAAATTACACACAACACCTTTAATCACGTCAAAGGACAATTGAGTGGTTGCACAAAACTTAAGCTTGGGTGGGTTGGGTGTTGGGTGACCCTAGCCCAGCTGGCTGGACTTTGATCCAACATTTTCCCCTTAGACTATCCACGATTGACCTCTCCAGGTTCCTTAGAGGTCAGTAAGGGGCGTGCATAAGTGCACCAGTGTGCCTTCCGTCCCCTGTCCAATTGTCTCTCCTTATCTCATTCATTTATTTTATTTATTTATTTATTTATTTATTTTGTCCAATACATAATACACATTGAAGAGAAAGAAATGTAATAATATAAGTAAAGAAAAGAATGGAAGAAAAGATATAAAAGTATAGGTGAACATATTTGAAAGGAAGAAAAGATAAATGAGATAAGGAGAGACAATTGGACAGGGGACGGAAGGCACACTGGTGCACTTATGCACGCCCTTACTGACCTCTAAGGAACCTGGAGAGATCAATCGTGGATAGTCTAAGGGAAAAATGTTGGGGGTTAGGGGTTGACACTACTGAGTCAGGTAATGAGTTCCTTTATCTTTTCTTCCTTTCAAATATGTTCACCTATACTTTGATATCTTTTCTTCTATTCTTTTCTTTATTTATATTATTACATATCTTTCTCTTCAATGTGTATTATGTATTGGACAAAAAAAATGAATGAATGAATGAATAAATAAATAAAAATAAACATTGTATGAATCCGAAACAGGGTGGAAATTGGTCATCTAATCAAGGCAGCCAAGGAACAGAAAAAGCTCCAATTTCAAATACGCAAATCAGATTCATTTTTTTTAAAAAAACAACTATTTTTATCATGTACCTTTAAGGTCAACAGCATAGACAAGAACTTCCTCCGATCACCAATCAACACGGCATTGCTAATAAGTGGCAGCTCCTTCTTGACAGCTTCTTCCAGGGGGATTGGAGGGATATTCTCACCCCCAGCTGTGATAATCAGCTCTAAGAAATACGGAACATCAATGTTCAGCTCAAAAATACATCTCATCGTCAACCCAGGCTTCCATCTGGGACAGGGAAAATGGACTAGCAAGGGGGTAGGCAAAGTTGGCTCTTCTATGACTTGTGAACTTCAACTCCCAGAATTCCTGAGCCAATCATGCCAGCTCAGGAATTCTGGGAGTTGAAGTCCACATGTCATAGAAGAGCCAACTTTACCTAACCCCTGGCTAGCATCCTTGCAAATATTTCTCTACGGCCCACTTGACATGTTCAGTAAAAGCTCAATTGAATGAATTAGTGTTGGCCAGGGTATCCTTTCCTTTTCTCTCCCCCCACTCCCGCCTCCCCCCCTCCCTGCCAAATGTCCATTCAAATTGCAGATGGCATCAACAGAATCACAATATCATTTGCGTTAATCAACGCACTATGCAAATTACATGAGTGGACACAAATGACTACATTTCATCCACATGAAGTCCCAAAGATATACAACGATAAAAATATATGTATGTGAAAAATCCAAACGCCTAAATCTGGCTGTTTTGAAGGCAACAGACTTATATCCAGATGGAAAATTGATCCGTGCAAATTCTAAGCCGTCCATTAAACTGGAAATCTGCTATGTTCCCATATGGTATCTTGCAGAATCTCTTGGCCATCCTATGTACAAGAAACGGTAGAATCCAGTTCAACCAGTATCACCTACTTCAGCAAAGGCTATCCTGAACTATAGAAAATACAGTGGTACCTCTACCTAAGAACGCCTCTACTTACGAACTTTTCTGGATAAGAACTGGGTGTTCAAGATTTTTTTTTGCCTCTTCTCAAGAACCATTTTCCACTTATAAACCCAAGCCTCCGAAACTGTAACCGGAAAAGGCAGGGAGAAGCCTCCGTGGGGCCTCTCTAGGAATCTCCTGGGAGGAAAAGGGGCCAGAAAAGGCGGGGAGAAGCCTCTGTGGGGCCTTTCTAGGAATCTCCTGGGAGGAAACACAGCCAGAAAAGGCGGGGAGAAGCCTCTGTGGGGCCTCTCTAGGAATCTCCTGGGAGGAAACAGAGCCAGAAAAGGTGGGGAGAAGCCTCTGTGGGGCCTCTCTAGGAATCTCCTGGGAGGAAACAGAGCCAGAAAAGGCAGGGAAAAGCCTTTGTGAGACCTTTCTAGGAATCTCCTGGGAGGAAACAGGGCCTCCATCCTCCCTGTGATTTCCCCAATCGCACGCATTATTTGCTTTTACATTGATTCCTATGGAAAAAATTGCTTTTTCATACAAACTTTTCTGCTTAAGAACCTGGTCACGGAGCAAATTAAGTTCGTAAGTAGAGGTACCACTGTATTATGTAGCTCCTGCTGCTAACTGTCTGATTTAGTTGAAACTTAAGCATTCCCACCGAACCAGAAATCTCTCCAAGAGATAAATTGTGCCCAAGGAATGCCAAGAGATTCTTGGGAAACCTCTGCCAGATGACCAGAAGAGGGCAGCCTCCATCAATAATGGAGCTTGAAATTTGAACTGAAGGACTTGGTAGAAGCACCTAAGAATTTTAACAGCCTGGGCAGATGAAAGAAATGAAATAGGGCAAGGGAATCTCCAGATGTTTAATATTAAAGCTCCAAACACTCTGGCTAGTAAGAAAGAAGTAGCAGGAAGAGGGAGATTGTGATCCCGCTGTAGAGACTGCTGGGGAGACCCCATTTGGAATAATACTGTGTCCAGTTCTGGAGACCTCACCTACAAAAAGAGATGGGTCAAATTGAATGGCTCCAAAGACGGGCTACAAGAATGGTGGAAGGTCTTAAGCATAAAACGTATCAGGAAAGACTTAGTGAACTCAATCTGTAGAGTCTGGAGGACAGAAGGGAAACGGGGGACATGATCGAAACATTTAAATATGTTAAAGGGTTAAATAAGGTCCAGGAGGGAGGTGTTTTTAATAGTAAAGTGAAGACAAGAACAAGGGGGCACGATTGGAGGTTAGTTGGAGGAACGATCAAAAGCAACATGAGAAAATATTATTTGTCTGAAAGAGGAGTAGATGCTTGGAACAAACTTCCAGCAGACGTGGTTGGTCAATCCACAGTCAATGAATTTAAACATGCCTGGGATAAACATAGATCCATCCTAAGATAAAATACACAAATTAGTATAAGGGCAGACGAGATGGACCAGGAGGTCTTCTTCTGCCGTCAGTCTTCTATGTTTCTAAGTGTGGAAGCTGTGATGCAAAACATCTGGAGAACTTCCAAATACAGAAAAGAAGGCACCACCTTTAATTCTGCCGGTGACATAAACAAACCCGTCTTGGTCCATCTTTCCAAGATCTCCGGAGTGCAACCATCCATCCTGGTCAATCACTTCCCTGGTCTTGTCCTCCATGTTCAAATAGCCCATGAAGACGGTCCTTCCCCAAAAGCAAATCTCCCCAGTGCCGTCCTCGTCTTCGTTTACTATCTTAATGAGGCAGCCTGGGACAACCTTGCCACAGCTGCAAAAAAAGGAGGGACAGCAGAGAGAAAGAGGGGGTCAACACCAAGTGGAGAAGAGGTGAGCGCTGCCTTTTCCGGAAGTGGACTGGAGGATATACCAGAAAAGCCCAGACCCACGAAACCTTAGACAGTCTTTTTTTTTTCTTAATGGAATCGTACATTTGCTTGATTTTTAAAATATTGGACTTCTGGCACAGAACCGGTAGGGGGAAATTTGAATGTCACCCCTGATATGAAGCACAAATAAATTCCATCATAATGACAACTATGTAAGTTTAATACTTGGGCAGTCTTTAATTGCAGGAGTCTCAAACTCTCACAGGGTGACCCCAATTTTCTGCAAAGCTACATTTTTTTGCCTCTTCTCAAGAAACGTTTTCTGCTTACAAACCCAAGCCTCCGAAACTGTAACCGGAAAAGGCAGGGAGAAGCCTCTGTGGAGCCTCTCTAGGAATATCCTGGGAGGAAACAGGGCCAGAGAAGGCAGGGAGAAGCCTCTGTGGGGCCTCTCTAGGAATCTCCTGGGAGGAAACAGGGCCAGAGAAGGCAGGGAGAAGCCTCTGTGGGGCCTCCCTAGGAATCTCCTGGGAGGAAACAGGGCCAGAGAAGGCAGGGAGAAGCCTCTGTGGGGCCTCTCTAGGAATCTCCTGGGAGGAAACAGGGCCAGAGAAGGCAGGGAGGAGCCTCTGTGGGGCCTCTCTAGGAATCTCCTGGGAGGAAACAGAGCCAGAGAAGGCAGGGAGAAACCTCCGTGGGGCCTCTCTAGGAATCTCCTGGGAGGAAACAGGGCCAGAAAAGGCGGGGAGACCCCAATTTTCTGCAAAGCTTCATTTCACACTCACACCCAGAGCGTAGATGCGAAGAATGGCAGGAAAACCACCACAAATGCCTTTCTCCACCCTTAACTTTACAGATGGGCCCAGCCCAGTCTACTCTCACCACCTGCAAGCTAAACTTCAAGGTTTCTCTTTTGGGGGGTTGCAAAGGAGAACAGGTTGGATCCTTACCTGTGGAGTCGATACAGGTGAGGCCCAGACATGCAAAAGGGGCCGGAGGTCTCGCTCATCCCGTACCCTTCATAAATTGGGATGTTCAACCCAAGGAAGAAGTGGGAGACTTCCACAGGGAGAGGGGCAGCCCCAGAGAAATGCTTCTGGCACTGGGAAAGGCCCAGGGCCCACCGGATCTTCGCCAGGAGCAAAGAGTCCACCAGCCCCATCCAGAAGGGCTTGGAGTCTCTACAAAAAATGCAAAAGAGGGCAACCACCAGGTTGAAGGTGAGAAGGGGATAATACCCCCAAAAAACCAGGTCCCAGTTGGTACCCACCGATTTGAGCAGCTCAAGTTTTGTTCCAAAGTGGCCGACATGGCCCAAGACAGCATCTTCCTCTTCAGCAATCCGGTCTGAGAAGAAACCTCTTTGATCTTCTCCATCATCTTCTCCCACACGCGGGGGACTCCCATGTGTGAAGTGGGCAGGGCTTCTCTGAGGACCTCGACCAAGCTTCCCTGCGAAGGACAAAGAAGGGAAGTTCGGAGCGAAGAGACCAGGGATGCCCGCTCCCATGCCAATTCCCTGGTCAACAGGTCAGACTAGAGCAGTGGTGGCGAACCTTCTATTCCTCAGGTGCCCACACCCATAATTCAATGCCTGGGGAGGGCAAAAACAGCTTCCCCTGCCCTCCAGAGGCCCTCTGGAGGTTAGAAATGGCCTGTTTCCCAATTTATGGTGGGCCCAGTAGACTCATGTTTTGTCCTCCCCTAGACAAAACGCCCTCCTCATCTCCCTGGAAGCTCTCTGGAAGCCAAAAACGCCCTACCAGAATCTCTGTGTGAGCCAAAAATCAGCTGGCTGGCACACACATGCACGTTGGAGCTGAGCTAGGGCAATGGCTCACATGCCAGCAGATATACCTTACTAGACTAGACTTTCAATCCTGGGCCTAGAAAGTTTAGAACTACGACGCCTTAAACAAGATCTAAGTATTGCCCACAAGATCATATGCTGCAACATCCTGCCTGTCGGCGACTACTTCAGCTTCAACCACAACAACACAAGAGCACACAACAGATTTAAACTTAATATTAACCGCTCCAAACTTGACTGTAAAAAATATGACTTCAGTAACTGAGTTGTCGAAGCGTGGAACTCATTACCGGACTCCATAGTGTCATCCCCAAACCCCCAACACTTTACCCTTAGATTATCTACAGTTGACCTATCCAGATTCCTAAGAGGTCAGTAAGGGGTGTAGATAAATGCACCAGCGTGCCTTCCGTCCCCTGTCCTATTGCTCTCCTATATCTCCTATACCTTTCTTCTATTCCTATATCTCTTCTATTCTTTCATTGATATGTTCTATTACTATACCTTCTTTTCTATTCTTTCTTAGATATATTTTACTATGAGTATCTCCTCTATAACCTTCTTCATGTATTTTACTATGTGTATATAGATATATACCCACTAAAACCCTCATTGTGTACTGGACTAGGTAGGTAGGTAGGTAGGTAGGTAGGTAGGTAGATAGATAGATAGATAGATAGATAGATAGATAGATAGATAGATAGATAGATAGATAGATAGATAGATAGATAGATAGATAGATAGATAGATAGATAAGGCTCCGTGTGCCACCTGTAGCACCCATGCCATAGGTTCGCCATCACTGCACTATGGACTTTTCAGCAGGAAAGGATGAGATAGCCTTCTAGAGAAATAATAAGGGGGAAATAGGGTGAATGTACTTTATAGTCTTTACTGGATCGTATGCATGGGATTGCATGGGAGAGAAACTTGGCCCCCACCGACAGACCTTCAAGGCATCCGGTTGTGCGAAATAAACCTCTTCGCCCCACTTGATCCCAGTCCAGAGGTCGTACATCTGACCAGCAATGTGGCTCAGCGGCAGGTAACTGACAATCTTTTCCTGTTGGATTTCAGCCGGTTGTACGTCTCCTGCTCGACTGGCGTGGGCAGAGGTCCAGGTAATCTGTCCAGGTTTTTAAAAAGAAATTGCAAAGAATTAAAGTCCTAAGCAAAGGATCTTGATGGGGGGGGGGGGTGAGTTGTTTTTGCTGTGGCCCACAGTCACACAATCCCTCTTTCTGACAAGCAAAGCCAATGGGGAAGTCAGATTCACTTAACAACCGAGTTGCTAACTCATCAACTGTCAGATTCACTTAACAACTGAATTACTAACTCATCCTGTCAGATTCACTTAACAACCGAGTTACTAACATATCAACTGTCAGATTCACTTAACAACTGTGGCAAGAAAGTTCCTAAAATGGGACAAAGCTCACTTAGCAAATGTCTCATTTAACCACAGAAATTTGCAGTCCTAAGTTGAGGACTACCTGTAATTGTGTTATTTCTGTAACATCACCCGCATTTCTCCGTGTTTCCTCTCCTACTTGAGTTGTGTGACTTTGCTGTTGGGATTAGATGTAGTTTTAACGCTGTGGATGTGTTTTATTGTGGCTTTGTAGCTGCTGAAAGTCCTCAGATAGCAGTGGGAGAGAGATCAAATCAGTAAATAATATTGTCTCTTCTGTGTCCAGATAAGCTCTTTTGCGTCATCCAAGCAGCATCAAGGTGGCCAAATTCTTGGCTAGAATTGGATCACGGTTTAGAGCAGGTCATCTTTTAATAAAAGGGTGTGTAGTTGAGGGCCAGCAGATACTTTCCACAATGAGGGAGACAATAAAAATAGCCTTCCTGCACAGGAATAGCTGGGCTGAGCAAGCTAGAACTGACACAAAGAAGAAGTCTCCAATGTCAACTCCGTTATGCATGAATAGGTTTCTTTGGACAAGAGCAACACAACAAGCAGGGAATACAAATATTCTCTTCTATCAGTAAAATCAACTTTATCGACCTCTCCAGAAGTTGTGGTTGCTCCATCAATGGAGATGTTAAGATGTGACTGGATGGCCATTTGTCTGGGAATCTACAGGGTCTCCTTCTTGAGCAAGGGTGGGATTAGAAGACCCCCAACCTTGTTGTTCTGTAAAACAAGCACCTCCAACCTTGGCAACGTTAAGACTTGTGGACTTCAACTCCCAGAATTCTTCAGCCAGCGCATCTTCGTCGTCTTAAAGTTACCAAGGCTAGAGATTCTTGCTGTAAAAGACGTTTCTTCCATGGACAGGACTAAGGAACTCCCCTCCACTGCCAACTTGAAGTGGTCTCCAACCTGCCTTGACACAGCCAAAAACTTTGTAGCATGAATTTCTCTGTGCCCAGGGCCAATCACTCTCTTGTCATAGGTCCTACTCTCTTCATTCTCTACATCAATGATCTCTGTGACCATATCGAAAGCAACTGTGTTCTTTTTGCCGACGATGTGAAACTTTTCAACCCCACTGATAACACACACACTCTCCAAAAAGACCTGAACTTTGTCTCAGACTGGTCTAACACCTGGCAACTTCAAATATCAACCAACAAATGCTCTACCCTCCACATTGGCAAAAAGAATCCTAACCGCACATACGAACTGAATAAACAATCTCTCACTGCCAACCCACATTCTGTAAAGGACCTTGGAATACTAATATCGAATGATATCGAATGACCTAAGTGCTAAAGCCCACTGCAACAACATCGCCAAAAAAGCCTCTAGAGTTGTTAACCTGATCCTATGCAGCTTCTGCTCAGGCAACCTCACTCTACTCACAAGAGCCTATAAAACATTTGCCAGACCCATCCTAGACTACTGCTCATCTGTCTGGAACCCATACCACATCTCAGACATCAACACACTGGAAAATGTCCAAAGATATTTCACCAGAAGAGCCCTTCACTCCTCCACTCGAGACAGAATATCCTACGAAAATAGACTAACAATCCTGGGCCTAGAAAGCCTAGAACTACGACGCCTAAAACACGATTTGAGCATTGCCCACAAGATCATATGCTGCAATGTCCTACCAGTCAATGACTACTTCAGCTTCAACCGCAACAACACAAGAGCACGCAACAGATTCAAACTTAATACGAACCGCGCCAAACTTGACTGTAAAAAATATGATTTCAACAATCGAGTTGTCGAAGCGTGGAACTCATTACCGGACTCAATTGTGTCAACCCCTAACCCCCAACATTTCTCCCTTAGACTCTCCACGATTGACCTCTCCAGGTTCCTAAGAGGCCAGTAAGGGGCGTACATAAGTGCACTGGTGTGCCTTTCGTCCCCTGTCCAATTGTCTTTGCTTTCATTCACCTATCATATATATTCTCTTCCTTTCATATATCCTCTCCTCTAAGTTCACTTTCACCCTCTTTTATATTATCACATGTCTATTTTCTTCCTATGTATTTATGTATTGCACAAATGAATAAATAAAATAAATAAATAAAATAGTTGTCTTGCTTCCCAGCCCCCTGACTTATTTCCAAGGTGATGGGAATCCTTTGCAGCCTTGGAATAAAAGAGGAATCATGATTTATGACAGTTCAGCCAAGGACAGAGTAGCAATCGCTTTCACTCCCAAGCTGGCAAGAAGACCAGGCTGTTGGCAGGATAGATTTGGACCCTGGCTAGGGACAAGTAGAAATATGGCCCTTTGTTGTGTTGAACTCTGTCTGTTATGCTAAAAATGCACTTTTCTGTGTTATCCTGACAGTAAATCTCTGCTATTTTTTTTTTACTTCCAGAAGAAATACAAACTTTGTTCTACATTTTTTTTGCTATTTCAGCATTTTACATGTATATGTTTTTAACTGTAGATCACTGCCTATATTTCAGACCTTGAGTGGATTATTAATAAATCTTCAATGTAAAATTAATCACATAATGCAGTTATCATTGTACTCTTGCATTAATTTTGCCACCGAGGTTTTATTTTTGTTTCTAATTTGTCTTTGGAGAGGGGCAGCATACAAGTCTAATAAATTATTATTATTAAATAATTGTTAGCATTTATTTATTATTCATTTATTTAATTTAATTAGATTTGTATGCCACCCCTCTCCGAAGACTCGGGGCGGCTCACAACATAATAAAAAACAATATAACATTGCAACAAATCTAATGTTAAAAAAAAGAGATATTTAAAACCCCAGTAATTACAAACCATGCAACACATACATACCAATACATAAAATATAAAAGCCTTGGGGAAGTGTTTCAGTTCCCCCATGCCTGGCGATATAGGTGGGTCTTGAGTAATTTGCAAAAGACAAGGAGGGTGGGGGCCGTTCTAATCTCCGGGGGGGAGTTGATTGCAGAGGGCCGGGGCCGCCACAGAGAAGGTTCTTCCCCTGGGGTCATCAAACGACATTGTTTGGTCGACAGGACCCAGAGAAGGCCAACTCTGTGGGACCTTATCGGCCGCTGGGATTCGTGCGGTAGAAGGCAGTTCCGGAGGTATTCTGGTCCACCGCCATGTAGGGCTTTAAATTTACTGACATGGACACCGCTAAAGACTTACATTGTCATGGCTCAGCATGGCCCCTTTGGGCTTCCCTGTCGTTCCAGAGGTGTACACCAGGACACAACATTGGTTTGCCTCTTGGGAGTTGATGATGGCATCAAGTTGTCCGTCCGGAATTTCGTTTCCCAACTCCATGAATTCATCCATCTACGGAACAGAGAGGACAATCCATATGACACCCAGGTCTTCGTCATAATAGATCTGTTGAGCTTCTGAATTAATTTTCACCAAGGTTGGGTATCTTTCTATAGTGCATTAAAGCAGGGATGCATTCCAGCAGGTTCTGACAGGTTCTGGAGAACCGGTAGTGGTAAAGAACCTGTAAATACCTCCTCTAGCTGGGCCCAGGAGTGGGATGGGAATGGAGATTTTGCAATATTATTATTTTTATTATTATTTATTAGATTTGTATGCCGCCCCTCTCCGAAGACTCGGGGCGGCTAACAACAATATAAAAAGACAATGTAAAGAAATCTAACATTAAAAACAATCTAAAAAACACCAATTTAAAAAACCACTCACACATACCAGCATACCATGTATAAATTCTATAAGCCTAGGGGGAAGGGAAAATTTCAATTCCCCCATGCCTGACGACAGAGGTGGGTTTTAAGGAGCTTGCGAAAGGCAAGGAAATTGGGGGCAACTCTGATATCTGGGGGGAGCTGGTTCCAGAGGGTCAGGGCCGCCACAGAGAAGGCTCTTCTCCTGGGTCCTGCCAAACGACATTGCTTAGTTGATGGGACCTGGAGAAGGCCAACTCTGTGGGACCTAACCGGTCGCTGGGATTGGTGTGGCAGAAGGCGGTCCTGGAGATATTCTGGTCCGGTGCCATGAAGGGCTTTATAGGTCATAACAATATCCATCCCCTGCCATTCTCACCAAGCCATGCCCTCATTACCGGTAGGGAAAATTTTTAAAATTTCACTCCTGCATTAATACACCATTGATATGGCCATGTCATGCATATGCTTGGTCCAAAATAAACCCATGGAATTTCCACTGGATACCCCAGTTGGGCCCTGGAGACCAAACCCCTGTTTATTTTATGTGGGATAATAATAATAATAATAATAATAATAATAATAATAATAATAAAGATTTTTTCTTTTTCCGCCTTACTGAAGAATTAATACTTCCTCTTGCAACTATTTTTCACCATTTGCAGAAATCGCAGCAATAGGGAAGGAGAATGGAAATAAAACTAACAAGGCAACTGAAATTACTTGATTTAGCATGAATTTACATACCGTATACAAGTTGGGATGTTTCTCAGACACACGATCTTTATACATCACGACAGCTTTTAAGTACGGTAAACGATCCCAGATCTGCGTAAAGTTTGAGATTTTTTATTTGTATTATGGATAATGTTATAATGGAACAAAAAAATATAACATTCCAATCCAACTTAAAAGAAATCAGACAAACACATACTTATGATAGGGTTTTATATGTTTTTTAATATTAGATTTGTTCCACTACTATATTGATTTTATTACTGTTGTGAGCCGCCCCGAGTCTTCAGAGAGGGGCGGCATACAAATCTAATAAATAATAATAATGATAATAATAATTACCATATAAGCATTATATTTCTAACCTTACAAGGATTTTGTCCTGTTTGCTTTACACATTGCACAAAGTAAAAATTGTGGAATGAATTGTAAAGCTTGCTTTGTATGTAACATTTAAGCTGTAAATATCAGTGGACTAACCACAATGCTTGTGTTCACTTGACACTTTAAGATAAAAGTAAACAGACCATCTTCCAGCTTAGTGACATGCAAATCTGGGTTTGTTTCGAAACCGAGTACAGCCCAAGTTAACCCTTCCCAACCAATTTGACTGAATGTAGCTATATTATGAGCTGCTCTAAGTTGACATTGATTGGAGCAGCAAAACGTGGGACACAAATCTAACAAATGTAAGCCCGGCAAATAAATTCACAAATAAATAGAGGTAAATAAGGTCAAGCTTATTTGAATTTTAACAGCAAGTTCCTTACCTGCATTATCTTGTCCAACTGCTTCTGATTTTCCACCACCACCACATTAGCTCTGCAGTCGTGAGCGATATAATGACAAGCCTCTGGAGAACTGGTGGTGTAGATCCCAGACAAAATGCCACTGTTGTTGAGTAGAAATAACATTTTCCTTTTAATGACAAGCACGCCATATTGTTCAAGTGGGTTAATATTTCCTAGCTTGAAAACCAAGGGCTTATGACCATTATAGGAATGTGAAGATCTTTTTTTAAAAAAGAATTAGTGAACAGGGCCCAACTGAGCTTGGCTGATCTCAAAACCAGGATTGAAACTGAATGGTGTTTGCATGGGAATCCCAGACCACAATCTAAACCAGTGTTTCTCAACCTTGACCTGCAAATGTGTGGACTTCGATTCCCAAAATTCAGCTGGCTGGGGAATTCTGGGAGTTGAAGTCCACACAAGTAAGTAGTTGAGAAATCCAGATCTAGACTGCGAGGTTAAAAAGAAACCAGTGGGAATTCACCTATGATGGACAATTCCATATAAACATCAAAACTTATGCACAATTTGCAGATTTTTTTCAACAATCCCTTGCATTTAATGCAGCTTGCTTGGATTAAATACCCAAGAGCTTGTAACTTGTTGACCTCTGGACCTCCTGACACTCCTCCAGCTGTCCTCAGCTGAACCTGGCTAAAGGGGGGCTCCAGCTAAACCACCTTCCTTGGACAGGAGTTTATTTGTATCCCATTTTCCTCTGAGCCGGGGTGGCGCAGCAGGTAGAGTGCTGTACTGCAGGCCACTGAAGCTGACTGTAGATCTGTAGGTCAGCGGTTCAAATCTCATCACCGGCTCAAGGTTGACTCAGCCTTCCATCCTTCCGAGGTGGGTCAAATGAGGACCCGGATTGTGGGGGCAATGTTAAAAAATGAAGGATTTAGGGGTCGTGATTCCTGACAGTCTCAAAATGGGTGAGCAGTGTGGTCGGGCAGTAGGAAAAGCAAGTAGGATGCTTGGCTGCATAGCTAGAGGTATCAAAAGCAGGAAGAGGGAGATTGTGATCCCCTTATATAAAGTGCTGGTGAGACCCCATTTGGAAGACTGTGTTCAGTTCTGGAGACCTCACCTACAAAAAGATATTGACAAAATTGAATGGGTCCAAAGACGGGCTACAAGAATGGTGGAAGGTCTTAAGCATAAAACGTATCAGGAAAGACTTCATGAACTCCATCTGTAGAGTCTGGAGGACAGAAGGAAAAGGGGGGACATGATCGAAACATTTAAATATGTTAAAGGGTTAAATAAGGTCCAGGAGGGAAGTGTTTTTAATAGGAAAGTGAACACAAGAACAAGGGGGCACAATCTGAAGTTAGTTGGGGGAAAGATCAAAAGCAACGTGAGAAAATATTATTTCACTGAAAGAGTAGTAGATCCTTGGAACAAACTTCCAGCAGACGTGGTTGGTAAATCCACAGTAACTGAATTTAAACATGCCTGGGATAAACATAGATCCATCCTAAGATAAAATACAAAAATAATATAAGGGCAGACTAGATGGACTAGGAGGTCTTTTTCTGCCGTCAGTCTTCTATGTTTCTATGTTTCTATTGCTACCATGTTGTAAGCCACCCTGAGTCTAAGGAGAAGGGCGGCATAAAAATCAAATAAATAAATAAATGAATGAATGAATGAATGAATGAATGAATGAATGAATGAATGAAACATAGAAACATAGAAGACTGACGGCAGAAAAAGACCTCATGGTCCATCTAGTCTGCCCTTATACTATTTCCTGTATTTTATCTTACAATGGATATATGTTTATCCCAGGCATGTTTACATTCAGTTCCTGTGGATTTACCAACCACGTCTGCTGGAAGTTTGTTCCAAGGATCTACGACTCTTTCAGTCAAATCATATTTTCTCACGTGGCTTTTGATCTTTCCCCCAACTAACCTCAGATTGTGCCCCCTTGTTCTTGTGTTCGCTTTCCTATTAAAAACACTTCCCTCCTGAACCTTATTTAACCCTTTAACATATGAATGAATGAATGAATGAATGAATGAATCCATCCATCCATCCATCCATCCATCCATCCATCCATCCATCCATCCATCAATCTCTAATGGGGACGTTTCCAACCTTACCCAGCAAATACAGCTCCTACAGCCAAAACGAACCACTCCGTAGAATTGAAACCCAGAATCGCAACACTGTGGAATCGTTCAAGGCCGAGCTTTTGGAGGGGAAAGGAACAATACAGTCAACATTGTTAGAAAGAAAGTCTTTTCCCCCCCACTGAGATGTGAACTTTGCTCATTTCTTTCCCCCCCCTCCCCAACACCACCCTCCTCTTTCTCATTTAGCCTTGGCATACATAATTTCTAGGTCATTCAGCAAAGAATCTTTATCCCGTGCCAACTCTTCCTCTGATTTTACATGCTGTTATTGCATTTCTAAACACCGTGCAATATCTTGCTGTCTGGACATCACTCGCCTTACTTAGTCAAAATAAAAAGAAGGGCATTGGTGGCTGTCTTCTTCACTTATCAAAACAGCTGCGGCTCCGTGAGGCCAGGAAGGGCTGAATTATCAGAGCTTGAATGTCTTTGCAATTGCTCAAAAGGCAGCCAGGGCACAATTTGGAAGCTCTCTTTGCAAAACAAGAGGAGGAGGAGGAGGAAGAAAAAAGGATAAAAACAGGTGTGCACCAAAAGTTTGTTAGGTGAGAGGCTGCCACAGGATTCCTGCTGAAGTATTATTCTTTATAAGAAACATTTCAAAAATACAACAGTATAGATCATTCTTAATATAAAGCTAAAATTGCATGTAACAGTGTTCCCTCAATTTTCGCGGGGGAAGCGTTCTGAGGCCGCCCGCGAAAGTCGAATTTCCGCGAAGTAGAGATGCGGAAGTAAATACACTATTTTTGGCTGTGAACAATATCACAAGCCTTCCCTTAACACTTTAAACCCCTAAATTTACCATTCCCTTAGCAACCATTTAGATTATTACTCACCATGTTTATTTATTAAAGTTTATTTTAAAAAATATTTATTAAAGGCGGACGAGAAGTTTGGCGATGACATATGACATCATCGGGCCGGAAAAACCATGCTATAGGGGGGGGGGAAACGTGAAGTATTTTTTAATTAATAATTTTGAAAAACCGTGGTATAGACTTTTCGCGAAGTTTGAACCCGCAAAAATCGAGGGAACACTGTATACCTGCGCTCATTTAAATAAATCTCAGTTATCCCCAAGGCCACATTGTGGGTATCGGGTATAAAAAGACAAAGTTTACCTTCAGGAAACTCTTGGCTGCTTTCCGAGAAAGGTGGTAATATTCCCAAAAAGTTATTTTTTCCCATTTCCCCTCCTTCTTGCTGGCTAATGCGTTGAGAGACTTGTATTTCTCCAGAGATTCTAGGAACATCTGGTGAATTGTTATCGGTGTTTGTGAGCAGTTGGGGTCCCTTCGCAGTTTCACCTGCCCGTCCGCTGTTGTGGTCCAGAGAGGAGCTAGGAAACAAGAGCAACATCTGGAGATGAAAAACCCTCTAAAGTCCAGCTGTGCTAGCTCCTCTTTTTTCCATTGGGACCCAATAGATATTTTCAAGGAGGGTAAAAGAGGCAATGACATTTCTCTGGGTTTCTTCTCTACGTTACAACTTGTTTTCTTGGTATTCTAATAACTAAAGATTTAAGTGCCAAAGCCCACTGCAACAATATAGCCACGAAGGCTTCAAGAGTTGTAAACCTAATCCTACGTAGCTTCTGCTCTGGAAATCTCACGCTACTTACCAGAGCTTACAAAACTTTCGCCAGACCCATCCTCGAATACAGCTCATCTGTTTGGAACCCATATTGCATCTCAGACATCAACACCCTTGAAAATGTCCAAAGATACTTCACCAGAAGAGCCCTTCACTCCTCCACTCGAAACAGAAGACCCTACGAGACTAGACTTTCAATCCTGGGCCTAGAAAGCTTAGAACTAAGACGCCTTAAACAAGATCTAAGTATTGCCCACAAGATCATATGCTGCAACGTCCTGCCTGTCGGTGACTACTTCAGCTTCAACCACAACAACACAAGAGCACACAACAGATTTAAACTTAATATTAACCGCTCCAAACTTGACTGTAAAAAATGTGACTTCAGTAACTGAGTTGTCAAAGCGTGGAACTCATTACCAGACTCCATAGTGTCATCCCCAAACCCCCAACACTTTACCCTTAGATTATCTACAGTTGACCTCTCCAGATTCCTAAGAGGTCAGTAAGGGGCGAGTACAAGTGCACCAGAGTGCCTTCCGTCCCCTGTCCTATTGCTCTCCTATATCTCCTATACCTTTCTTCTATTCCTATATCTCTTCTTCTATTCTTTCATTGATATGTTCTATTACTATATCTTCTTTTCTATTATTTCTTAGATATATTTTACTATGAGTATCTTCTCTATAACCTTCATCATGTATTTTACTATGTGTATATAGATATATACCCACTAAAACCCTCATTGTGTATTGGATTAAATAAATAAATAAACAATCTTTCTATGTCAAAAATCCTACCGCCAAGAGGATTTTTATTTTACTCATTTATAAAACAGAACAGGAGCCAATAAAAGAGAATATTGGTAGATCAGGATTGAAGTGTGGGGCTCTTGGGGATTCCTGAGCTTGGCTGTTTTTTGGTAGACCTTTCATTACCCAGCTAAGTAACACCATCAGTGGTAGAAGGAAATACAAGAACTCCATTCACTTCTGGCACTGTTGATGTTATCTAGTTTAGTAATAAAATGCCTGTAAGGAAAACAACCAAGTCCTACTGATGGGAGCCTTTGCAATACGCTAGATAAAAAGAAATTTGTGAATCATTGTCCCAAAATTAGATTAAGTAATGTCTTCAATCTACTTCAGTTTATCATAAATAAACCAATTTAAATTCCGCCCCAAGTCCTCGAAGAGGGGCGGCATATAAATCTTAATAATAATAATAATAATAATAATAATAATAATAATAATAATAATATTCATCCTGATAGTCATTTACCTGAATCTTTTTCCAGACTCATTCCAAAATCTTTTCAGAAGCTCTGGATGTCTGACAAATTTCTGTGAAAGGAAGGAAAATTTAAAACTCCCTTTAAAACTCTGGTGGTTCGTAGTTTGCAGAGGATCAAGTTCTCAGAAGACAAATCGCAACGGGCAATATTTTTTTATCTAAAAGCAGGGTGGAAACAAAGAACAATATTCTCCCAAGCAAGTTCTAGAGATAAATCATTTTGGCACATCAGCACTTACCCTCTCTTTCACAAGGGAAATTATTCTTTGCAAACAAAAGAATACAAAAAATATATTATTTTCTCAATAGCAAGTATAGTAACTCTGTATCTTTTGGGGAATGTCATTTTCATTCCATGCAAAAAGCTGCACTTATTGTCTATTTCGGAATCCAGCTGACCCTCCCTGCCCTGTTTCAGCCCAAGTGTTAACTGCTTTTATAGAAAACACATCCAAGCATTCCTATATTTTAGCCCATTGAATTATTTTATCGTTTATTTGTCAAAAAGTTGCCATTCTGGAAAGACAAAACTTTCTTGCTGCCCGAGTTAAACTCAGCCAAACAAGATGTAGGTCAAAACTTTTCCCAAGTCTTTTGAATTTTTTTTAAAGCTATTATCGGTTTGTGTTACAGCCCTGACATCCTTATTTCCAAACAAGCACCGGTACAATACAGCTTCCATCTTTTAAGAAAAAAAAGCAATTTTTGCAGGCATTATTTTACCTGATTGCTTTATTCCTGGTCCTCTTTTGTCCTGCTATAGTTCTTTCTTCAAAGAACCCGTCAAACTGACCCAATTCTTTAGGGACAAGCAGAGTGGCATCAACTCTATTAAACTCCGGAGTCACAAAGTGCTGATTTTAGTTAAGAATCCATCAATTTGACCAGACATGCAGCGAGATAGATGAGGGGTCTGCAAAGCTTTTCCTGGTCAAGTTGCTGAGAAACTCCTTCGTATTCAGCAGGGACAAACTTTTCTTTCATTCGGTGGTTTTTTCCTTCTCCGTGAGAAGAATGTCAATGGCGTTTGTGATCAGACATCCCCTGGCACAAAAGAGAACTGGAAGTGAAACTTTTCAACACCACTGACAACACACTCACTCTCCAAAAAGACCTTGACTTTGTTTCAGATTGGTCTAACACCTGGCAACTTCAAATACCAACCAACAGATGCTCTACCCTCCACATCGGCAAAAAGAATCCAAACCTCATATATGAACTGAATAAACAAATTCTCGCAGCCAACCCACACTCAGTAAAAGACCTTGGAATACTAATATCAAACGACCTAAGTGCTAAAGCCCACTGCAACAATATCGCCAAAAAGGCTTCCAGAGTTGTTAACCTGACTTCAGTAACCGAGTTGTCGAAGCGTGGAACTCATTACCAGACTCCATAGTGTCATCCCCAAACCCCCAACATTTTACCCTTAGATTATTTACGGTTGACCTCTCCAGATTCCTAAGAGGTCAATAAGGGGAGAGTACAAGTGCACTAGAGTGCCTTCCATCCCCTGTCCTATTGCTCTCCTATATCTCCTATACCTTTCTTCCATTCCTATATCTCTTCTTCTATTCTTTCATTGATACGTTCTATTCCTATATCTTCTTTTCTATTATTTCTTAGATATATTTTACTATGAGTATCTCCTCTATAGCCTTCATCATGTATTTTACTATGTGGATATATATATATCCACTAAAACCCTCATTGGGTATTGGACAAGATAAATAAATAAAAATAAATAAATAAAAGTGTGCCCCCATTGCCATTATAATAACTGAGTGCCACCCCCTTACTTCTTCTCTTTCCTTCCATCTTTCCCACTCCAGAGCCTTTTCCAGAGAGCTGGGTCTTCACTTAATTTGTTCGAAACAGGATAATTTGAACCTGGCCATTTGATCCTCGAGTAAGATTTGTGGGTTGGTTGATTGATTCAATGATTCCTGTTTGGTTCTTGATTGTCCATGGTATTCTCAAAAGTGAATGGAGATTGTCAGGTCTTGGTTGTCCCAAAGACAGTGGTGGGATTCAAATAATTTAACAATTGGTTCCTTGCCCGAATGACCAGCTGGGTAAGAGTAGCTCAGTGGTACTCTTCTGCCGCACGAATCCCAGCGACCAGTTAGGTCTCACAGAGTTGGCCTTCTCCGGGTCCCGTCAACTAAACAATGTCGGTTGGCGGGGCCCAGGGGAAGAGCCTTCTCTGTGGTGGCCCCGACCCTCTGGAACCAACTCCCCCCAGAGATTAGAATAGCCCCCACCCTCCTTGCCTTTCGTAAGCTCCTCAAAACCCACCTCTGCCATCAGGCATGGGGGAATTAAGATAATCTTTCCCCCTAGGCTTCTACAATTTATGCATGGTATGTTTGTATGTATGATTGGTTTTATAACAAGGGGTTTTAGCTGTTGTAGTATTGGATTTTTACATTCTGTTTTTTGTTACTGTTGTTAGCCGCCCCGAGTCCACGGAGAGGGGTGGCATACAAATCCAATAAATAAATAAATTGTCCTTCGGGAATTGGGCGTCATAGAAATACAGTAAATCAAATTATATTAAATGTGACTGGATGGGTGTGGCCAACTCAGCATTTCCCATGTTGATGAGTGCTTCGCCTTAGCTGTTATAATGCAATAACGGTTAACAAGGACTGGCAGTTTCTGTAAGCAGGGGAATAAAGATTAGGCTAAAAACACCACCAGAATGTTTCTTTCCTGCCTTCCTTACACGAATTAGCTCTGTAAAGTAGGGGGAAAACCAAAATGAGATTTCTTCCAACAACCAGTTTTCCGAATTGCTTAGAAAGTTAATAACCGGTTCTTCCAAATTGGTGCAAACTGGTTGAATCTCAGCACTGTCAAAGATGCCTTTTCAAGAGGCAACTGAACTTCTTTTTTGTTTTTCCTTGAAAACATCTTGCTTCTCATCCAAGAAGCTTCTCCAGAACTGAGGAAGCTTCTTGAATGAGCAGCAAAACAGCTTCAAGGAAATAACAAAGCAAACCCAGTTGCCCCTTGAAAAAGCACCTTTGGGATATTCTCAAAAGTTTTCCGCAGCACCAAAGTTCAAAGCATCAATTTTAGAAACTGTTATATTGTAATACTATACAAAGATAGAGTTCAGTCTTCCAAAAACTGTATCCGTGCCCCTTGGCCAATGTACAAATGACAATTTGATTAAACAAATTTTAGACACTGGTGGCGACATCTAATTTTTGGATGAGATTGACAAGGGATTTGGATGGCCTTCCAATGTGAAAAGGCAGCTTTTTATTAAGAGGAAAAAATAATCGAGTTTTTTCAATGTTATTTTTCCTAGGGCTTAAATAAACTCCTCCGACATCCACCCTGTTGAAATTATACAGGAATGATCGTGCTTGTAAAATTACTTGGCACGTGGCATGTATTAAAAATGGAAATGAAATTATTTTTGCAATTGTGCTAAGCCTCTTTTGAGATGTACATTTCTACTCCTGGATTATCCCAAAAGTAGAATGAAGCACCAGATCATTTCTGGCAATCAAAAGAATCCCAGAAAAAATTGTGGACCATCTGAAACTTGAAGTCCTAGTGAATTGTCCAATGCTATGATGGAAGAAAGAGGAAAACCAGACCAGCAAAAAAAAAAAAAAAAAAAGTGTTTCTAAGCAACAATAATGACGAAGGATAGCAACATTCCATAAATTCTGTTTGACAGTTGGCTAGGGAAAAAAATAGATGGAAAATTCTCTGATGGGCTAGTGGGTGAAAGGATGAATCTTCTCGGCTTCTTTCCTTCTGAAGCATCCTCTCCTAAATGATCACCACTGTTCCATCTTCTGCTTCCCAAGTTGGCCAAAATGTCTTCCAGCATTTCACTCCTTAGATGAATTGTCGCATTCAATGAAGGTGAGTTCCTTGCCAAAATGACAAGGTTGTTAGAGTCGTTGCTCTACAAAAACTTAATTAAAGTGGGTTAATTTTTTTTTTTTAAGTTAACGGATATCAACCATGTGGGATCAAAAAAAGTCATGATGGTAACCTGTTCTGTCGGGCTCTCTGGTAGACTCCTCCCAAAAATTCACAGGTACAAATTCCAGACACACACACGTTTGAAAATTCAAAACAATGTTCTTTATAATGAAAGGTCACTTAAACCAAGTCCTCTTTTGGTATAGCAAAGAGTACTGGTCTCCAAACAAACTGGTAATTTGTACAAGTCCCTTTTCAGTTCTGTGATACTTAGCTTGCAGCTGTGAGGCAATTCACAGTCTTTCTTCTTTCACAAAGTGAAACACACTTTGCTCTGGTTTAATTTCAAAGCGGGGGAAAATCAGCACACAAAAGGTCAAAGTCAGTAAAGCAGTCACGAAACACAGTGATCAGATAATCCTCCACAATGGCCAAACCCACAGGCTGCTCTTTATAGCAGCCTCACTAATGACCACAGCCCCACCCAACCACAGGTGGCCTCATTTTCTTTTATAATAATTTCTCAGTTGTTGCCTATGCATTGCTCTCCGCATGCGTAGCTGTATCATTAATTCCTGTTCTGAATCGAAGGAGGAGAGAGATAATTGATCTCCTTCTGAGCTGTCTGCCCCACTCTCCTCCTGTCTTCTTGGCCAGAGGAGCCTTCATCAGCCGATTTCACCGGGGGGGGGGGGGGGCAAAACAGGCCTGCAGCATGTGGATGTCTCCCCCACATCCACAGTCCTTGGGGCAGGAGCTGGTCCAGAGCTCACCACAACAGTAACCGTAGCTCCAAACTCCACGTTCCACCTAAAAACTGGATAAGATTTCCACACACACCAAGGTAGCCAACATCTCCAAATATTTGATTTTTCTCTGTAAACACCCCTGAATGAACACAACCCTTTGCTTTGCTTACATATACACCAAAGACCAATTCCTTGTGTGTCCAATCACACTTGGCCAATAAAGAATTCTGTTATAACTTCTGTTCCTTTTCTCCACTTTTATGCATAAACAAAAGTCATGGAGTCCAAAGAAGATAAAAGAAATGCTGGACAGTCATCATCGGAAGATAAAAAATCCAAAGATCAGTCCAATGAAGAGAAAAAAAATAAGGAGTCCAACGCAGAGGAGAAAAAAACTAGCGAGGGTCCCACGGAGAACGAGGAAGCCAAGGAAGCTGATGCCCACCTAGTAAGGCAAAATTATTGTTTGTTTCATGCATTTTCCCTATCCCCTGTTTCCTTCCAGGGGATATTTTTATAATTATCTCTTTTTCCCCCCCGTAAAAAGCAATTGTAGATAAATTCTAGAATAAAAAGCCCAGGTAAGCATGTAAGTTTTCTCCCAATAGAAGAGAATATTGGTAGCTCAAGGTTGAACCGTGGCATTTTTGACGGAGCTGAAGTTGGTGGTTGGCTTGTAGGCATCTCATTACCCAGCTTGGCACCCTCATCAGTCCCAGCAGAGGTAGTGGAATTGGCTGCTGGTTTATTTAGAGCCCTGCCAGTTTTGGTGGTCCTGTGGTTTGTACCTCAAGGAGGAAACTGGATCCCCGAATGAGATCCCTCTTGGATGAAGTTGATCTAATATACAGGCAATGCTCAGTTTATGACCATCCATTCAGTGATCATTCAAATGGCATTGAATTGAGGACTTAGGTGGATCCTTGGAGTTTTTATTATTTATTTATTAATCTAATTTATATGCCACTCAACTCAAGGACTCTGGTTCTGGCCATTGCAGTGTCAGTTTGGTTCACATCATTGCAATCTTCCAAATTCTTGCAAGCAAAGTCGACGGGGAAGCCAGCAGGGAGTCATAAGTCACGGTCACTAAGTCATCGCAGACGCCGAGAATTGTCATTGCATCCAGTACATGTAGCAATTGGATCCGATTCCTTTAAAATACTTTTCTCTTTGCTGGGAAAGAGTTCACATTCTTGTTCTTGTTATTTTGGGCTCTGTTTCGCATTGCATTGAAGCGCTCCAAGCAGGCCACTACTTTTGTTCAAGACAACCCTGTGAGGTGGGCCACAGGCTGAGCAAATTGGCATCGTCCCCAGTCCCTCCTTCAGCCTTTTTAAGGTCTTGGACCTGGATAGGATCACTCATATTCGTAGATTTTCACGGGTATATGTATGTAGATTGTTCTGAGTTTGGGTTTTACCCCATGTAATATTTTATTTCATATAACATTTCAAAATATTACACGGGGTAAAACCCAAACTCAGAACAATCTACATATATATATATATAAATTGTCCTAAAAATGCGAGTTCCAGGTGTATTTATAAATGAAGAGGCAATAGCCATTGCGATCTCCAGAACATTTTAAAAATTATTAAAAACTACTAAAATTAACTAAGCTTTCGCTAGTCCTCTAATGTCGTGGGAGTGACAATATTAGTAGACTCTTGACGATGTTAGCAGAGGACTAACAAAAGCTTAGTTAATTTTTAGTAGTTTTTCATATATTTTAAAACATTCCGGAGATCGCAATGGCTGTTGCCTCTTCATTTACATATATTTTTAAAAGATATTTTGAGGAAAAGTCTTTCTCCATAAGGAGCTCTGAGGCGGCGTTACGCCACTAGCATAGCGAAGCGTCTTTTGAGAGGGCCGGCGCGCTAATTTGCTCCCCGTTTACGCCAGCGACGTAACTCAGGCGGGCTTTTCCCTCACGACGAGCGGGCGAAGAGTTGCCCAGGGGGGCGTGGCCGCCTCGGCTCTGGCCCCGCCTCCGTTTCCCCGCCGCGCTCCGATTGGTCGCCTGCACCGGGACGCCGGGACTCCGTCCAGAGGTTTCTAGATAGAGGCCGTGACGTCACGGTGGCATCGTTCCAGAAAGTTCGCTGCGGCGCTTATAAAAGCGCCTCAGCCGGCCGGCGTCCCCTCAGGATCGAGACATTCGAGGCCGGTGGAGGTTTGTCGCCCGGGCGGCCAAGGTGAGATTCGGGGCTGCCTCCAGAGCCACGACCGGGCGGAAGCTCCAGAGGGAGAAGGAGGCCGTCGCATCCATGGGAATGGAACCTCGACTACAAATCCCATCCTCCGCCCCTTCGGTGTAGGGCGAGGGGAGAGGATGGACACTGAACTTGGCTGGGCCAGCGGCTGTGGATGATGGGATTTGTAAACCCAAGGCGTTGGGAAAGGGAATCGTGTTGGTCTGGGCCGCGGATCATGGGAGTTGTAGTCCAAAAGGGGAGGAGAGCAGGGAAGGAGGGGTTGTGCACTGGAGAGAGGGGGTCATCATGGGGCATTGTAGTCCAAAGGATTTATTTTTAAATTTTAAGCTCTGGCTGGGGATCATGGGCACTGTCAAGCTCTCAGGGAGGGGATGAACAGGCAGGGAGGTCAGTTATATTGGCATACATATATATATGTGTGTGTGTATGTATGTAGGCATGCCAATATAACTGACCTCCCTGCCTGCTCATCCCCTCCCTGAGAGCTTGACAGTGCCCATGATCCCCAGCCAGATCTCAAAATTAATATATATACTGTATCAGCAAAAAAAAAGTGATACATATATACAGTACACACATATACATATATATATATAAAGAGGCAACTTCTTCATTTATAAATACACCTGAAACTCGCATTTTAGGACAATTCTTATCTTTCACTTATTTATTTATTATTATTTTATTATTATTTATTAGATTTGAATGCCGCCCCTCTCCGAAGACTCCTGGGGTCCTATTGGAGTTGGGCAGCAGATAAATCCAATTCAATAAATTCAATAAATAAATATCAGGATACGTTTGGGGCTTTTAGGAAGAAAAGGGGGGAAAGTGAAAGTGCTCCCTAAAAATGCTGATTATTCATAACCTCTATTTAAAGGCTTCTTCTGCAGGGCTCCCTGGGATGGTTGGGAAGGAATTCCCACCTTCATCATCCTCTTGAGCCTGCTTTTATTATTATTTATTACATTTATCTGCAACCCACCTGGTTATTGCGGAGATTTGGAATAAAGTGAGCTATATAGGATGGCAATTAGCTGAGCAAAAATAATCCAGATTGTTTAGGGTTATACAGTGTTTCAAAGTATTTCTAGCAGGACTTCCTGATTCTGGAACAGCTTTTGTTCCCTAAGCAATCCGTCTGGTGAACTTGCAAGATTCGATTGTGTGCATTTATACATCCAAACTAGATTCTGTTGTTTCATGTACTTCAACGTACAAAGTAACAAAGATATTCTAGGTTCCAAGTTGGTGCATAACTATTATTAATAAGTTTGTGACTGTTCTTAGGGCTGAGATGAGGTGCACCTGTCATTTTCCATGCCCTTGTGTTGTGGGGAAAATAGAAGTATTGGGTGTCTTTCCTGCCTTGACTAATTTTTAAAAATAATGTGGTGAGGTATAAATATGAGAGTTTAAGTATGGCGTGTATGCTGCCTTGGCTCGTTATTGTGTGATTTAGTTTTGAGTCAAGCTTATTGCTCGTTTTTGCTTTTAGGCATCCAGTGATTTTCCCCCTTTAGATTAGATTAGATTTATTGGATTTATATGCCGCCCCTCTCCGTAGACTCTGGGCGGCTCACAACAATGGTAAACAAAATATAGTAACAAATCTAATATTTCGCAATCTAAATTACAGTTTTAAGTTTAAAAAATCCAAAAGCGCCCCAATATATAAAAAACAAGCACACAATCGAATCATACACAAAAACTACATGGGCAAGGGGGAGATGTTTCAATTCCCCCATGCCTGACGGCAGAGGTGGGTTTTAAGAAGTTTCCAAAAGGCAAGGAGGGTGGGGGCAATCCTAATCTCAGGGGGGAGCTGGTTCCAGAGGGTCGGAGCCGCCACAGAGAAGACTCTTCCCCTGGGTCCCGCCAGACGACATTGTTTAGTCGACGGGACCCGGCGAAGGCCAACTCTGTGGGACCTAACCGGTCGCTGGGATTCGTGTGGCAGGAGGCGGTCCCAGAGATATTCTGGTCCAATGCCATGAAGGGCTTTAAAGGTCATAACCAAAACTTTGAATTGTGACTGGAAACTGATCGGCAACCAATGCAGACTGCGGAGTGTTGGAGTAACATGGGCATATTTAGAGAAGCCCATGATTGCTCTCGCAGCTGCATTCTTTACCTACCCCCCTCCCAAAAAAATCAACAGCAAAATAAGCATTTGAGATGAGTGAGTTGGCTTCTTACCTGGAATCACATGTCTCAAAACAAGGAAAAGAGGCCACTGATTAATTATGCAAGGAATTGTTAATTAGTTTAAGGTTGCTTAAAGAAAATACAAAACCCAGGTTTTCCTGTGGATATCCGGCCTTGGCAACTTAAATGGATTTGTATTTATTAGATTTGTATGCCGCCCCTCTCCGAAGACTCGGGGCGGCTAACAACAATAAAAAAGACAATGTGAACAAATCTAATATTAAAATTTAAAACCCCAATTTAAAGAATCAATCATACATACAAGCATACCATGTATAAATTCTATAAGCCTAGGGGGAGGGGAAAATTTCAATTCCCCCATGCCTGACGACAGAGGTGGGTTTAAGGAGCTTGCGAAAGGCAAGGAGAGTGGGGGCAACTCTGATATCTGGGGGGAGCTGGTTCCAGAGGGTTGGGGCCGCCATAGAGAAGGCTCTTCCCCTGGCCCCCGCCAAACGACATTGCTTAGTCGACGGGACCCGGAGAAGGCCAACTCTGGGACCTAACTGGTTGCTGGGATTCGTGTGGCAGAAGGCGGTCCCGGATATATTCTGGTCCGATGCCATGAAGGGCTTTATAGGTCATAACCAACACTTTGAATTGTGACCGGATTCATCATCAATGTATTACATCATCATAAGATTAAAGACCTGTGGACTTCAACTCCCAGAATTCCCCAGGCAGCATGAAATGCACAAGTTGCCAAAGTTGGATAAGCCCTGACCTAGACCATAACAGGAAAGTACAATTCTCTGTGTGTGAACAAAGGGGAAAATGCCCTTCCAGTTAAAAAATAAAATAAAAGATTGAACCTGAACTTTTGGAGCTGAGGCATTGAGTGAATGGTATGTTTGTTTCTCTCGCCCTCTTAGGCAACCATGGTGAAGGAAACCGGCTATTATGACACTCTGGGAGTGAAACCCAACGCCACCTCCGATGAAATTAAGCGTGCCTACCGCAAGTTGGCATTGAAGTACCATCCGGACAAGAACCCCAGCGAGGGCGAGCGGGTATGAGCTGGAATTAGATGGGGGAGATACTTTGGGGTCAACCTTAGGCATTCAGGATGTAAATGTGCCTTTGCTGTGTAATCTGTATAACTGACCGAGTGCCTGTGTAGTAAGGAGGCACAGAGTTTACCAAAATAAATGCTGCTTATGGACGATAATATTTGTAGCTCAGGATTGGACTCTGGGATCCTTGGTGCTCTTGGCCGTTTTGTTGCAGACGTTTTATGACCCAACTAGGTAACATCATCGTAGTCAAGGGCTGTAGCATACTGATGATTTTAGCCAGTTGGGTCATGAGAGTTCTGCAAGACAACCAAGCTCAGAGGACCTTAAATTTGCTATTAGAGCTTTCAGGATGAATCTCTGTTTGGATAGAAAATTTAACTCTTATAATTGTCATGTAATTGAGTTAGAAACTTTGGCCTGCTACCAGGTTGGTGCTGATGGGAATGGGAGTACTGTACATCTTTGATTTCGACTTGGAGAGGTTTTTTTAAAAAGACATTCTTACTTCCTGAAAGACAACCATGTTCTATTGTGCAATTATCCTTATCAGACTGTTGTGCTTGACAGAAAAGCAGAGCGTAATTATTTTTAAGTAATGGGTGTAGCTGGCATTAGAATTTTACGTAGGAACCTGGTTCAAAATATCCAGTAAGTTTAAAAAGAGTATTTTTGTTTGTTTCATATGTTTGAGGTACCAACAAACTCCGATTTATATATATATATATACAAGGATTGGTGGAAAAGCAACAAATATAAATAACATACTTTCTAGCTTCATGGCAATGCACTGTAGAGGGAAAAAGTTAATTGATGAACACACAATTATGCATGAACTTTTAATTTTCAGCTAGAAAGTGAGTCTTTTAACATGCTAATGTTGAATCACAAAACAATTTAAGGGGAGAGTGTTTTGAGCAGCAACATTTTGCAACATTTCTGTATGAGCAAAGAAACCCTGTTGACTTTCAAATGAATAAAATTTATCAAACATGTCACATGTGCATATTTTCATTTCAGCAGTGATTAAAATGGGCTTTCTGTCTGGAAACTGGAGTTTGTTTGTACTTTGGCAGGGAACATTTAATTGTTTGTATTGTAGAAAAACATTTGGCACTTTCCGCAAGTCCCAGACACAACATCCAGTTGCTTTGGATTATAAATAAAACAATAGTTGGCTGCAGTTTTGCACTTTACCAAAGCGTAGCATCCTTTGCGATCACAGCCTGCAATGCAAAGCTGCATTACCTGTCCATCTTGAGGCTGTAGTTTCATAGTGTATATCAGTGTTTCCCCACCTTGGCAACGTGAAGATATTTGGACTTTAACTCCCAGAATTCCCCAGCCAGCGAATGCTGGGAGTTGAAGTCCAGATATCTTCAAGTTGCCAAGGTTGGGAAACACTGGTGTATATAACTCGGAAATAATCCCGCTAAATTCAGGAGAGTTTATTTTTGAGCAAAGGTGTTGGAATTCGGTCTTTTCCCAAACGGATACATCAAATTGGAAAGAAATACTGACACTTAAAGGATGTTTATTATCTCCAAAGAATCCTAACAATGCACCGGTGGAAACTTTGAAAAGTTGCTTTCAGGCTGGGAAGGTGAAAGCTATTTCATGGAATTGCTTTAAAACCAGTTCTTTTATGTGTTTCCTCCTGCAGGATGTATTTTCTCTGGAGCAAATCCCACTCAACATTGCACAAGAACAGGATGACTTAATAGTCTTGGATGATTTTGTGTATACATTTAATCACACACTTCTGAGGTGGGGTCTGAAGGGTTGATAAAGGGCCAACTTGAAATGCTTCAAACATTTATTTTAAAAAAGCATTGCATATCAGGGCTATCCCATTAGGTGGGTTCCAACTTATCTCGCCGCTGGTTCACTTCCTCCCATGTCACCTGCGCAGGGCAAAAAACCATTTAAAAAAACAATGCTGAAAACAAAATGGCGACGCACGTGCAGTGCTAGAAACTTTGCTTCTGCGCATACACAGTAGGGGAGAAAAAAGATGGTGCCCCAGTTGTGCTATCCAGTTATTCAGAGGGTCTCTCTCTCTCTCTCTTAGTTTAAGCTCATTTCCCAGGCTTACGAGGTCCTGTCGGATCCGAAGAGGAGAGATCTCTATGACCAGGGTGGCGAGCAAGCCATTAAAGAAGGCAGCTTAAGCGGCGGCAATTTCTCTTCGCCCATGGACATCTTTGACATGTTTTTTGGCGGCGCTGGACGTATGAGTCGAGAAAGAAGAGGTAGGGGCTTGTATTTTAATGTGGCCTCGCTTCCATTCGAGCATTGGCGGGAAAGTGGAGATGATCCAACACATTCTAGCAAACATTGATTGCATTTTAATACAGATGACTTATTCAGAGCCAAGTGGTTTGCAGGGGAGAGAATTGCAATTAATTACTGTAATACGGGTTCAATACAGATGCACAGAGTTGGAAGGGACCTTGTGGGTCATCTAGTCCAACCCCCCACCCAAGCAGGAGACCCTACACAATTTCTGATAGATGGTAGTCCAATCTCTTCTCGAAAGCTTCCAGTGATGAAGCTCAAAAGCTCCCACAACAAGATAAATGCCCTTGCCCGGATTTATCTGTGCTTCTCTTTATCCACTGACCAAAATAAGAACGATGCATCTGTATTATAGAAAAGGGGAGCAGAGGATTAGGATGATAACATAGTGGGGAATGACTTTGGAGGTCATCTAGTCCCACCCATCCCCACCCCGTTCTCAAACCATGGCTAATTTGCGACTTGTGCTCTTCAACTCCCAGGATTCCTCAACCAGGGGATGGTGATCTCTGCTGTAATAAATTCATGACAGTTTGGTTTTCTGCCTGGACATTGAAACTTCTGGGTATTTTTCCATGCTGGTGAGTTCCCGTAGGAATTTGTGCAGGAAGAAGGTGGAACCGGACATGAGTTTTGCAGTTTCAATCCTGCTTGGGGAACTAGACAAGCAAATGCACTACTTTGGAAAAAAATAATTAATTTGGGAGATAAAATGTTATTGCAACATTAGCCATGGGGCAATGGTTTTAATAGTCTAACTTTTCTGCCAAGGACAGGGGCTGCCTTGTTAGGTGCAGCAGTAGCTCTGCTGGAAAATTTGAGGCGCATCTTGGCTATTGTTAATAGTCTGCACTTATGTTTTAATCAGGTAAGAATGTTGTCCATCAGTTGAGCATCACGCTGGATGACCTGTACATAGGAGCCACAAGAAAACTAGCCCTTCAGAAGAATGTTATCTGTGACAAGTGCAAAGGTAATAACTTCTGTTAGATGACCGCAAGAATGGAGTACAAAAGTTCCTCCCTTCTTAGGAATTTTAGGAACTGCTCTTGCCTTCTTGACCAAAAATGCTGACCACTTCATACAATATACACTGCTCAAAAAATAAAATAAAGGGAACACTTCAACAACACCGGAGTCTTCGGAGAGGGGCGGCATACAAATCTAAGTAATAAATAATAAATAAATAATAAACACACTATAACTCCAAGTAAATCAAACTTCTGTGAAATCAAACTGTCCACCTAGGAAGAAACACTGATTGACAATCAATTTCACATGTTGTCATACACATTCAACTTTGTACAGATCAAAGTATTCAATGAGAATATTTCATTCAGATCTGGGATGTGTTATTTGAGTGTTCCCCTTATTTTTTTGAGCAGTGTATTTTAAGACACCAGCTGTCTTTCAAGTAAAGCAGATTTTGTGGTGCTCTGACTCGCCAGAAATGTTTAATCCAACCACAGGAATAGATCACCAGTCTATATTTATGTTAGATTCATCTCTACGATGTTGCCTTGAACGAATGAAATCTTAGGATATTTATTTTCCTCTGCCTCAGTCCATCTTTTTTAGAGGCCTCGGTAAAGCTGCCATTAAAAAGAAGCATTAACCAAAACAAAACAAACCTTGTTTAGAAACTGGACTATAATCTTCTTTGTGAGAGCTCCTCCAGCTTAACCGCCCTCTTTAACAAGAGGATTCCCACACGGCTTTTCAGAACCATTTGCAAACATGAGAAAGTAAATAGATAAGTTTTGCTTAATAGTTTGGCCCAGTGTCCTACACAAACTTGATAAAGGCAATTTTCTTGAGGGTTTTTTCCTTTTCAGGATGCATTTTAAAAATACCCCTAGTTTTACAAAGAGACATAACACTGAATCGACTGAAATGCAGTTGAAATTCTGTCTCCCCTGAATTTTAGATATTGCACACACTTAATCCTGTTTTCACAGTTGAATCTGCTGTAAACTCTGTTCCTCACTACAGAGACCAGTATCCAATTTGGTTAGCTGGACAAAACCCATTTGTGTACGTGCGGTTTGTGCACTACTGTATTCATATATTTATATGTGCGCATGTATCTCTTCTTCCAAGGTTACGGTGGGAAAAAAGGGGCCGTAGAAAAATGCCCCAACTGCAAAGGGCGAGGCGTTCAGGTGTTGGTCCAGCAGATCGGACCGGGCATGGTGCAGCAGATTCAGACCGTGTGTCCGGACTGCAAAGGCCAAGGAGAACGGATCAATCCCAAGGACAGGTGTACCAACTGCAGCGGCAACAAGGTGGTTAGGGAGAAAAAAATTATCGAAATTCACATTGATAAAGGTAAGAGTTGAGATGGGGCAAGAGGGGGTGGGAGGTGGCTGCGGAGCTCAGTTAGGCCAGGGACCCTAAAGTCTTTGTTGCCTTAAGTACTACCAGGAGTTTGGAAACTCAGCAGACACGGCCTCGTTTTGGTATCCCTGTTGTGTGAGGAGTAACCTCTTTAAGTGGCAGAGCTGCACCTCTTGTTGTGAAAAGCCGTTCTTGATATTCTTTGCAACTAAACTTTAGTTCCTCGTAATCATTTTTGGTGTGTGCCAAACGTTCTCCCCAGTTCCTGTTCCATCACAGGTTTCTGAAATTTAATTTTAGGATTAGAATATGCAGACAGGCAATGTGGTCTTCAGTTCTTTTACGTTGCCACTTGCAAACAGAGACAAATGCATGAATGAAATGTTTGCCCCTGCAACCCGAAAAGACTGACACAGACTTCAGAGGAGAATTAGAACTGGAGAAAAAACAATGGCTGCCCACCTGCCTTCCACTGAGGACCTGTGGACTGCGCCAGTTAAAATTAGGGCCGTGAAAATATTTACACACACCTCACATCCTGGATGTAAATTGTTTCAAATCCTACCCTTAACATGACACTATGGAGCACTGCACACCAAGACAACTAGACACAAGAATAGTTTTTTCCTGAACACCATCACTCAGCTAAACAACTAAGGCCCACAACACGCAAATAATTTACTGTGTATTACTATTATTCTTTTCCTTAATAGTATCTCTCTCCTCCCACTTATTGCATAACTATGTTGCTCGTATCTCTCAATTTAATTGTTTTTGTTTCCTAGTACAATTTGATAGCTTGTTAGTAACCTTGACTATCACTAACTGTTGTATCTTTTTATTCTTCATGAATGTATTTTATTCTATGTACACTGAGAACATATGCATCAAAAACAAATTCCTTGCGTCAATTGCACTTGGCCAATGAAGAATTCTATTCTTGACAAATGTATGTTTTCTTTTATGCTCATGGACAGCATACACACCAAACACAAATTCCTTGTATGTCCAATCATACTTGGCCAATAAAGAATTCTACTCTACTCTACCTCCAGTCCCCTGCACATTTTCTTCATTTTATCCTATCCTATTGTGTTATTGTGTGAAGGTGTTCAGTTACAATTGCACCAAAATTCCTGATCCTTTGGGAGAACATCACACAGAAATGTCTTGCCAATAGTGGCAGTTGAGTCCGTTGACTTGGAAGCGAATCCCTTGGTTGTTGTTCACACATGTTCAAGAGTCAAGGGTCTCCTTTCCTGAATTCTGATTTCCCCGCGCTCTGTTTTCCAGGTATGAAAGATGGCCAGAAACTCGTCTTTCACGGAGAAGGTGATCAGGAACCTGACCTAGAACCAGGAGATGTCATTATTGTACTAGATCAAAAAGACCATTCTGTGTATCAGAGGAGAGGCAACGACTTGGTGATGAAAATGAAAATCCAGCTGACGGAGGCCCTGTGCGGCTTCAAGAAGACGATTGAGACGCTGGACGACAGGGTCCTTTTAATATCCTCCAAACCAGGTAGGCTTGGCTTTCCTTTGGGTTGCGTTTGTGTGTGAATGTGGAGCTGTTGCATGCATGGCCTAACGATGGCTCTTCCAACAGGTGAAGTGATAAAACACGGAGACATCAAATGCATTGTGAACGAAGGGATGCCGATTTACAAATCTCCCTTGGAGAAAGGCTCCTTGATAATACAGTTCCTGGTAAGCAAGGCTTTTTGAAAAGGGAATATTTTATTTATTTATTGGATTTATTTATTGAATTTATTTATTGAATTTATTGGATTTATTTATTTATTGGATTTATTTATCGGATTTATATGCTGCCCCTCTCCGTGGACTCGGGGTGGCTAACAACAGTGATAAAAACAGAATGTAAAAATCCAATACTAAAACAGCTAAAAAATATTTAATGCAGACAGGGAGGGTGAACTGACACTAGCAGCTAAAATTTGGGGTTTTCTGCCTTTTAATTATCTGGGCCCACTATCAGCTCCTGCATCGGTGAGGGAATGTGAGAGTTTTCGACAGCCGTGAATAAAAACATTTCTCTGCATAAACAAAAGGCACATTTTTAACCAGTTTTAGTGTCAAGTGGTCAGTGGTGGAGTCATTATGAGTCTCCAAGCTGCTTGCTTGTGGGGTGTAGCCTGAATTCAGAATCAGAAGAGAAACTCGAAGGAGCCTTGGAGGTCTTCTAGTCCAGTCCCTATTCCAGTGATGGCGAACCTATGGCATGGGTGCCACAGGGGGCATGCGGAGCCACATCTGCTGGCACGCGAGCTGTTGCCCTAGCTCAGCTCCAATGTGCATGTGTGTGCCGGCCAGCTGATTTTTGGCTCGCACAGAGGCTCTGGGAGGGCGTTTGTGGCTTCCAGAGAGTTTCCGCGAGGACGGAAGAGGGCATTTTTACCCTCCTCCGGCTCAAAGAAGCCTTTGGGGCTTGGGGAAGGAGAAACACGAGCCTACTGGGCCCACCAGAAGTTAGGGAACAGGCCATTTCCAGCCTCCGGGGGGCCTGGGGGAAGCTGTTTTCACCCTCCCTAGACATTGAATTATGGGTGTGGGCACTCATGCACACACGATAGCAGGCGCCCATGGTCTTTTGGCACCGAGGGAAAAAAGGCTCCCCATCACTGCCCTATACCCTTTCAGCTACCTCAACGATTTCTTCCATAAAAATGAACCAATTACGGCTTAGCATGAGCAAGCCAGACCTGCGGCGATTCCGACCTTGACTCGAGTTCGAATTCCCCGTCTCTTCCTCTCCCAGGTTGCCTTCCCCGAGCACCACTGGCTTTCCAACGACCAGCTCCCTCTCCTAGAAGCTCTGCTGCCTCCCCGGGAGGAAGTGATGGTTTCCGAAGACATGGACCAAGTCGACCTGGTCGAATTCGATCCCAAAGAACGGACGTACCGGAACCACGGCGAAGCCTACGAAGAGGACGACGAAGGCCCGAGGACGGGGGTCCAGTGCCAGACCTCGTGAACCACCGAGCACGTCTGGCCGCGTGGACTGTTGGGTCAGAACGCGAGGAACCGTCACGGGGGGCTCCGTTTCGGCGCGAAGAACGGCTGTACATTAGTTCTATTTCATATTTATGTGTTCATGTTGTAAAAAAAAAATGGATCTGTGTAACTTGAAACCTGAATGTGTGTTGTCCCTCCTTTAACGTTAAACTCACCGTCCCAGGCCTGCGCTTTTCTGGGGCTACAAAGAGGAATGTTTTTTGGGGACGATGACGCCAGAAATGAGCGTTTTTGAGAAACGGGTGCGTAAAGGTTTCCCTCAGCAGTAGTTAAAACTTCAAACGTCGCCCCTTCACGTTAGTAACATGGTCTCCGCATCCTAGATTATTTAAGAAGTATTTTATTAAATAAAACACCGGGAGCATTTTCTGCTGTGAACCCTGAATGGTTGGTTGCTCTGGGGAACTGTGCCACTACTACTACTACGAGGAAACCTGGCGGAAAGAGCTTGCGGAGGGGCCCTTCATACACCAGGTTGTACCAGCAGTTCTCGATTCACAGCACTTCATTTAGCAACCGTTCAAAGTTAAAAACGGCACTGAAAAGGGGGAACGATAGGACCATTACTCGCACTTTTGTAACTGTTGCGTGATCAAAATCCAGGCACCTGGCAAGTGACTCGTATGTCCATTCCCTCTTGCGACTTTTCGTCAAGCAAAAGCTGGATTCACTTAACAACAGTGTTGCCAATTTAATTGTCGCAAGAAAGGTTGTAAAATGGAGCAAAATTCGCGTACCCTATTTTTTGGAGCATAAGCGACTCTTTTCCCCCCTACAAGAGGTTGAAAATTTGGGTGCGTCTAATACTCAGAGTAGCTTTTACTAAGCTTTTTTCCAGCCCTTATGAGGTGCTTGCAGGCTTGTTTTCATTGCTATTCACTCTGGAAAAAAACATACAGTGATACCTCGCCTTACAAACACCTCGTCATACAAACTTCTCGAGATACAAACCCGGGGTTTAAGATGTTTTTGCTTCTTCTTACAAACTATTTTCACCTTACAAACCCACCGCCACCACTATGATGCACCGCCTCCGGACTTCCATTGCCAGCAAAGCACCCATTTTTGCGCTGCTGGGGTTCCCCTGAGCTCCCCTCCATGGGAAACGCCACCTCCAGACTTCTGTGCTTTTGCGATGTTGCAGGGGAATCCCAGCAGCGCAAAAACAGGCGCTTCGCTGGCAACGGAAGTCCGGAGGTGGGGTTTCCCATGGAGGGGAGCCTCAGTGAAATTGCAGCATCGCAAAAACACAGAAGTCCAGAGGTGGGGTTTCCCATGGAGGGGAGCCTCAGGGGAATCCCAGCAGTGCAAAAACGGGCGCTTCGGCTGGCAAAAGGGGTGAGTTTTGGGCTTGCACGCATTCATCGCTTTTTCATTGATTCCTATGGGAAACATTGTTTCGTCTTACAAACTTTTCACCTTAAGAACCTCGTCCCGGAACCAATTAAGTTTGTAAGACAAGGTATCACTGTATTTTTTAAAGCCCTGACCTGGGGATAAAATAGGATGCCAGCCAGATAAATATCTTGGTAAGCAGATTTTTCTCCTCTATTTTCCTCCCCCAAAACTAAGGGTGAGTCTTATACTCCGAAAAAAAATATGGCAAATGTCTCAATTAATGACAGAAATGTTGGGCTCCATTGCAGTTGTAACTCAAGGGCTGTCAAATCAAAATCCATTGCAGCAAAGAAACTGAAGCTCCAGAGCCAAGGGCACATTGGGTGGTTTTGTCTGGCAGCAACAATGATTGTTTTGGGGGCCACTCAACCATGAACGGAGCCCGATTCTGCTTGGCACTATGAGGTCTGCCCAATTTTGGAAGGCAATATTGCAATTCTGCAAAACAAGCCATAGCGCTAAGAGGAAAAGACTGAATCGCTGCCCAGGTACCACACCCAAGGGTTTATTTAGCTTTAAAATAATATATATATATATGTATAGCAAAATGCCCACCAAAATAATTCTCAGATTTCCATCTATTAAGATTTATCTGGACCAAAAATTAAAAAAAAAAAAAGTATCAAAACACTTTTGGACAACCGACATCGTAACCCTACACGGGACAATCGTAAACGTGTATTTCTTGATCGTCCCCGACGGAGACGATTTTTGAGCCGCTTCCGTTGTACTGCACGCCCCAGACCTATATTTGGGTGGGGGGAGAGAAGGGCCCAGAAAGTTAGAAGGGAAATGACGGGGGTGGGCTGCCCCCCAAAAGAGCCTCTCCCACTTTTGGACCTCCCTACCTGGTCTTGATGGTCAAAGAAGGTGTGGGCACAGGTCCTGGAAGGCACGTCCCAGACTTTGACCGTTTTGTCTGATGAGCTGGAATATTTTTTTTAAAAAAAGGATCAACTCGCTTAATCCCAGGACAACCCTCCATTATCTATAGGAGTCCTGCTACGGTTGCTTATAAAAGTGAAAGTATTGATTGATTAGATTATCTCACCTGCCTTTTGCACAATCAAAAGTTCATTGATAACTTTAGTTTAATGGCCAATTTTGCAGATTCCTTCCTTTATCTTCCTTCTCCATCCTTATTTCATTTTCTCTTCTTCCTTTTCCTCCTGTCCTTAACTCATCTTCCTACGTTCTCCCCCTCTTTTTATCTTTCCCTCCTATTCCTCTCTCCCTCCATCTTTCTTCTGTCCTTCCTTTTTATCTTCCTACCTTCTTTTATTTTCTCCCTATTCCTCTCTCCATCTCCCTTTCATCTTTCCCCTTCTCTCTTTCCCCCTTCCCAGTCCTTCCTTCATCCCTCTTTGTTCCTTCTGTTCTTTCCTTATCTTCATTCTCCTGTTCCCCAAATATCTTAACAACTGTGGACAGGATATATAGCATACCACTCACCTGGAAACGAAGTGGGTGTCGTCGGGGCAAAAGGCTACGTTTAATACCCACGATCCGTGGCCGCTCAGAGTGCCTGCCAAGTTGGCATGTTGTCTGTTAATTCGGAAAAAAAGATTCTGGGTTAGAGAAAACATCTTAAAATGATTTCCAGAATGTGTTACGCAGAACATCCCTCCCCAAATCCCAAGACATTTCTAACAAAAGAGGTAGGAACAGAGAGTCCAAACTAACAAGCTATCAATGACAGCTTGTAAGTGCAGGTAGACTTCTGAGATAGGAAAGAGATTCAGGCCCATTTCGGGAATGTTAATTCCTTGGATTCAGAAAATCTGGGAGCTGGAAGCAGAAATTCAAAGGAAGCACAGGGAATAGAGCTGATGGGGAGAAGGGGAAGAGCCTTCTCTGTGGCAGCCCTGGTCCTCTGGAATCAACTCCCCCCCCGGAGATTAGAACTGCCCCCACACTCCTTGTCTTTCGTAAACTACTCAAGACCCATCTATACCGCCAGGCATGGGGGAGTTGAGACACCTTTCCCCCAGGCTTTTTTTTTTAAATATTTATGTTTAGGTTCATATATGTTGTTTGCTTTTTTAAATATGATAGGGTTTTATGTGCTTTTTAATATTAGATTTGTTTTCGCTGGAATATTGTTTTTATTATTGTTGTGAGCCGCCCCGAGTCTTCGGAGAGGGGCGGCATACAAATCTAATGAATTGAATTGAATTGAAGCAGTCGATAGTGGGTTCAACAAAGGCGTCACTCACACGTCATATATCTTGATGTACCCATCATCCGATGCTGTAACGAGCAGCTGAGAGTCTGGAGAAAACGTCAAGGAGCGGATAGGCATGGCGTGACCTGAAGCAGAAGTCAAAATCACTTTGTATCTAACTTCCAAAGAACTGATAAAGAAATAAAGGGAGACTTAGTATAGATCTATTTCGAGCTACTTAGCTCTCATCAGCTAGCCATGCCCTTCTAGGATTTGAACCCGGGCTGCTTTACCTTGCTGGGCAGTGCTTTTAACCTCTAAGCCACAGGTTCTTCTCCATTATCAGCTGAGCTAGGGAAAGATAATATATTTTTCTGTCGAGTCACCTAGTATATCCAAATATTGGAGGGAGCACACTGCTTCCTAATGCCAACATATACATATATATATACATGAAGAGGCAATAGCCATCAATCTCTAGAATGTTTAAAATCTATTTAAAACTATTAAAAATTACTAAGCTTCCATCAGTCCCTACTGACGTCGTCAGATATTAAAATCCCCATTTATAACTATATCTGGAACTTGCATTTTAGGATAATTGTTGACACACACTTATATATATGTTTTTTTTTCTTTCTGTCAAAAGAAAAAATACATTTCTGAAGACTGCCCAGGTTCAAATCCCGGTAAAGGGTATAGCTAGCTGATGAGAGCTAAGTAGCTTGAAATAGATCTATACTGGTCTCCCTTTAATTATCAGCAAAATATATTACACACACATACACACTTATATATAATGTTCGTTCGTTCGTTCGTTCGTTCGTTCATTCACTCACTCACTCACTCACTCATTCATTCATTCATTCGATTTGTATGCCGCCCCTCTCCGTAGACTCGGGGCGGCTAACAACAGTAATAAACAGCATGTATACCAGCACATATATATAAAATGACAGGAATTCCAAACCTCACCTTCCAGCGTGTGGAGAAGTTTCCCAGTTGCAATATCAAAAATATTGATAATCCCGTCGATCGCCCCGCTGGCTAGATATTTTCCATCTGGACTCTTTAAAAAAACAATCAGAAACCAGTATTGACCCTCCGGGGCTGTTGATAAAACCATTATAATTCAGCGCAAAGTATCGGGGAGGATCTTGCAGAGTGGGAGTGATAATAACACGGGACAATATCGGCTCATTAAAAGACAAACCAAGCGTCTTACGTAAGCGATACTTAGGATGAATTTCCCTCGCGTATCCAAAGAATATTCCTTTTTTCCGCTTTCAACGCCAAAGATGTTGACTTTTCCAATGTGGCTTCCGGTGGCCACATACTGGGAATCGGGAGAAAAAGCCAGCGACCAAGCGTCCACTATAGGAAAGGAAGCGGACAGAACTCTTTTTAAGATATCTGGTAATAAGTACATTTATTTTTGTTGCACAATATTCGCACGCAGGTCTGGCAAGGAAGCAAATAATATTCTGAATAAGCTTTCAGGAAACAGTCAAACTATTGATTAAGTCTTTTTAACTGAATCAGGGCTGGGAGATTTATTGTTTCAATGTACGCTGTGGATACATGCGCCAAAGGTGTTTCATTTTTCCCAAAAAGCCTTTCTTGATCTTTTTTTTCAGAATTGAAGAAACTAGTGTAGTGTAGGGTTTCCTGTCTGAGTAGGGGGTTGGACTATAAGACCCTGCAAGGTCACTTCCAACTCTGTTGTTTTTGTAGTGGTGGTGGTTGTTATTATTATTTCAACAATACAACACAGCAAACAAGATCACTATGCTGGATTTCATATTTCATCACCAGTCAGGCGCTTCCCAAGCACCTAGGACTGCGTGATGTAGTGGCGAATTATGTCTGCCGATCCCAGTAAAGCGGCCTTTTGCAATTGACAGATGGAGATTTTGTCAATTCCGATGGTTTTCAAATGTCCGCTGAGATCCTTTGGCCCTGCACCCAGCGTGCCAAGGACCACTGGGACCTCTTTCACTGGCTTATGCCAGAGTCTTTGAAGCTCGATTTTTAGATCTTCATATTTTGCAAATTTCTCTAGCTGCTTCTGCTCAATTCTCCTGTCTCCTATTGTGATTATTATAACTACTACTACTATTATTATTATTCTTTATCATCATCTTCTTCTTCTTGGATTAGAAGTAAAATATTCCCCCCCTCAAAAAAAAATACTCAGGGTCCTCTATTTATTTACTTACAAACAATTAAATATAAAACCACAAAACCACCCACCGCCATAACAAATAATCTTCCATCTACTAATTAAAGTGGATAGGCCACAAGTAAATGACATTTGCTCCGTTCCCAGGGGTGGGTTGAACATACAAATCTAATAAATAATAATAATAATAATAATAATAATAATAATAATAATAACAACCTGGCCCAGCATCTATTGACTTGATCTGTTTGCCAGTGTCCAAATCCCAAATGCGGATGTGAGCATCTAACGAGCTGGACGCAGCAACGGTGCCGGTATGACTGATGTCCACCGAAACGACGCCCAGCTGGTGGCCTTCCAAAGTCCACTTGAGCTCCAGTTTCTCATCAGTCCTTGGAGAAACAAAAAAATAATAAGTGGTCCAGCTATCAACCGTTTCCATGCGGTGTATGTAGCGATGAGTCCTGTAATTCCATTCCTGATACGTACACAGCTCCCAATATCGTATTTTCCTGCCAAATCTGGACTAACAATCCAGGTAGTCCTTGTCTGATGGACATTATTGAATCCAGAATTACATTCATAAATTAAGGCAGTTGTTAAGTAGGTTCCCACCTGGTTTTTACAGAAGTTGTTAAGGGAACGCTGTAATCATTGGGCAAATAGTCATTAAATAAATACATTTGCGCTACTGAGTGTTTTGGGCTGGAAATGGGCAAAAAATGCTGAAAATCACGTGATTGCAAGGAATTGTGAACAGCTGGAAATGAGAGCTGGTGTTGCCAAATATCCAAAATGGAAACATAAGAGGGGTGTGTGTGTGAGAGAGAGAGAGAGAGAGAAACAAGTCATAACTTCAAAAACAGGTTGTAAGTAGCTTTAGCAGAATCCGTTCTAACTTTGAGTAGTCTCTAAGTGGCAGGTTGTTAATTGAGGATTATCTGCACGTACTTCTCTCATTTAATACTACACAGCATTTTTTTAAAAAACCTCCCGGAATTTACCATTTCCACACTTTCACCAGATCATCCAGAGAGCCTGAGATTACCGTCTCCGAGGCGTCGTTTCTGTTTTTGCCCCAAGCAACCGACCAAATTGCATCGTCGTGCGCTGAGAGAGAGAGAGAGAGGGGGGGGGGGAAAAAGATGATTCCGTTAGCCTTTTCCAAGACACAAATTGCACTGATCAAAGCCTGCCTCACCAGCACAAAACCTGAGAAACGCTCCACGAGGGAATTCCAGGCTTTGATGATTCAATGCTCGGGGGATCCTGTCCCTTCCCCATCGTCCAGCTAGTGTTGTGGTCTGCTCGTGTCCTGTGCAATTAGTAATGGACCCAGAGGACTCAGAGACAATGGAGGCGCAGTACAGGCGTCCTGTGTTTCTGGCACCCAAGACTGACAGCCAAGAGGACTTTTAATAGTTAATCCAGTGGTGCGCATCTGATTATTGAGAGGCTTGGTGCAGGGAGAGAACAGCTAGTCTGGCGGACCACAACTTCTACCTATAAAAAGCAAAACTGGTTTGACCCTCCCCCCATGTTATGGATCCCCTCTGATAAGGAGGTCTACCGGGAGGGACCAAGAAGAAGGGCCTTCTCCATGGTGGCTCCCTCCCTGTGGAGCATCATCCCCATGAAATAAGACTGGTTCCCTACTTGACTAAGGTTTTTGAAACACAATTTAGAAAAAGCAGAATTTCCTTACCTTGTTCTTGCTTGAAGAGGATGCTATACTGAAAGGGGGAAGTAAACACACGGACCAATTAGCACCTCAATTCTCTTTCTTATAACACAAGTGTGAAATAACACAACTGGCTGACGGTGCCTTCTTACCTGAGTTGTCATTGTTTTTCTCTCTCACACACACACACACACAGACAAACCCACTGTGGGGCATCAAAGCTCTGGAAGAAGAGGAAAGTGCTGAGGAGAGAAAAAAATAAGTTTCTATAATGGGATTTTATTGTTTTATAATTTTAGTGTGTTGAATTTTAATATTGACTTGTTTTCTATTATATTGTACCTTTTTATATTGTTGTAAGCTGCCCAGAGTCCTTAGGGATTGGGCAGTATAGAAGTCAAAAAAATAATAATAAATATAGTATGTATATAAAAAAGTATGTTATACATACATACATACATACATACATACTTACATACATACTTACATATTTACATATACATGCATACTTACATATATACATGCATACTTACATGCATATATATTTACATGCATACATATATACTTATGTAAATACATATATACATGCATACTTACATACATACATATTTACATATATACATGCATACTTACATGCATATATACCTACATACATACATACTTACATATTTACATATATACATGCATACTTACATATATACATGCATACTTACATACATACATACTTACATATTTACATATATACATGCATACTTACATATATACATGCATACTTACATATATACTTACATACATACATATATATTTACATGTATACGTGCATACTTACATATATACATGCATACTTACATATATATTTACATGTATATGTGCATACTTACATATATACATGCATACTTACATACATACATATATACTTACATATATATATTTACATGTATATGTGCATACTTACATATATATATGCATACTTACATACATATATACTTACATACATACATATATACTTACATGTATATGTGCATACTTACATATATACATGCATACTTACATACATATATACTTACATACATATATATTTACATGTATATGTATATGTGCATACTTACATATATACATGCATACCTACATACATATATACTTGCATACATATATATATATATATATGCATACTCACATACATACATACATACATACATACATACACACACACACACACACACACATACATCCATATTTCCCACATTCCATGTTCAAAACTTACCCTGGAAAAGACACCCTAGAAAGTCGGGAGGAGCATTGATTCAAAAGCCACCAGCCCAGATGTGGGGAAGGGGGGGGGGTTACGAGGCCGAAGAGTCCAGATGTGTGAATGGGGGGGGACAGAAGGGGTTGCTATGGTAACCAACGCGCCGCTCCCCCCTCTCCCATCCGCTCCCCCAGCAACTCACCCGCCGGGACCTGCCCGTCGCCGCGCCGCGCTGGTATGGCGGCCGCTGATGACGACACGGTCTCGGCACCGAGGCGACGGCCAGAACGGTGCGCGTCGCCGGCGTCGTCGGAAAAACGCTCTCTGCTTCCCCTAGGCGGCGCGGCAGGGAAGCGCAGGGGGGGCTCCTTTAATGTCGTAAGTTGAAGTCTCCCTGTTCTAGGTCTCTTATCTTGTCAGGGGCTTCAGCTGGAGCGAGCCCAGCCCTCCGTCTGCCCCCAGCCTCACTCTTATTTATTTATTTTTTATTTATTTTATTCTTTGTCCAATATACAATACATATGGAAGAGAGTAGGCATTAAGTAATATATATAAAGATAGAAGGAAAAAGAGGATATATATGATATAAGAAATAAGGAGAGAATATATATGATATATGTATGTATATATATGTAGATAGATAGATATATGTAGATAGATAGATAGATAGATAGATAGATAGACAGACAGACAGACAGACAGACAGACAGACAGACAGACAGACAGATAGATAAGGGAAGACAGGGGGGAGGGGGAACCCTAACCGGGCTTGGCACATCTGGATCCCTCCTGCCCCACATCTGCAGCCCGGCCCTGGCCAGATGTCTTTGTTTCCCATTCTTCTCGGCCTGAGTCAGCCTGGCAGATTCTTCCTGCGGGAAAACGTGGAAGGAGCCCATTGGTTTTCATTGCACATCCTGGAATATTCGCGTCCTTTCCAAATGCCTTTGATATGGCTCATGAAATTGGTTGGGACCAGCTGGAGGGAAAAAGAAAATTGAGAAGCAACATCATCCCGGCCTTCCAAATCTCGCTGTCAAAAGGACCAGGAGAGCAACCTATTTATGTTTGAATAAAATTACAGCAAGTTCCTTTTTTCCCTCCCTGTTAGAAACATAGAAGATTGACGGCAGAAAAAGACTTCCTGGTCCATCCAATCTGCCTTTATACTGTTTTCTGTATTTTATCTTAGGATGGATCTATCTTTATCCCAGGCATGTTTAAACTCAGTGACTGTGGATTTTCTAACCACGTCTGCTGGAAGTTTGTTCCAAGCATCTACTACTCTTTCAGTCAAATAATGTTTTCTCACGTTGCTTCTGATCTTTCCCCCAACTGACCTGGGATTGCGCCCCCTTGTTCTCGTGTTAGAAATATAGAAACATAGAAGATTGATGCCAGAAAAAGACCTCCTGGTCCATCCAATCTGCCCTTATACTATTTTCTGTATTTTATCTTAGGATGGATCTATGTTTATCCCAGGCATGTTTAAATTCAGTTCCTGTGGATTTGCCAACCACGTCTGCTGGAAGTTTGTTCCAAGGATCTACTACTCTTTCAATAAAATAATATTTTCTCATGTTGCTTTTGATCTTTCCCCCAACTAACCTCAGATTGTGCCCCTTTGTTCTTGGGTTCGCTTTCCTATTAAAAACACTTCCCTCCTGAACCTTATTTAACCCTTTCACATATTTAAATGTTTCGATCTTGTTCCCCCTTTCCCTTCTGTCCTCCAGACTAGACAGATTGAGTTCATGGAGTCTTTCCTGATAAGCTTAAGACCTTCCACCGTTTTTGTTGCCCGTCTTTGGACCCGTTCAATTTTATCACTTTCTGTAGGTGAGGTCTCCAGAACTGGACACAGTATTATTCCAAATGGGGTCTCAGCAGCGCTTTCTACAGCGGGATCACAATCTCCCTCTTCCTGCTTGTTGTACTTCTAGCTATGCAGCCAAGCATTCGACTCGCTTTCCCTATCGCCTGACCGCACTGTTCACCCATTTTGAAACTGTCAGAAATCACGACCCCCTAAATCCTTCTCTTCTGAAGTTTTGGCTAACACAGAACTGCCGATACAATACTCAGATTGAATATTCAGCAATTCACAATTCACACGTAGCAAGAGCAAGAGAATTTGGACACCATTTTTTAAAAACAAAAAAAATCCCGTAATCCCTTTCAACGCACCCATGTAATCTATCAGCCAATGTTCGGACAGCTGTCAGGTTATTCGTTTAATTAAAAAAATAAATCTGAAGCCGTTTGAAAGGGCAGTTTACATGTTGTCCTCCCCACAACTGAATTGTCCCATTATATATCGGACCCTGAAGTGGATGCGGATATAATTTTGGGTGAACATCTGGAGTGAGTTGGAGCTTTTGAAGAAGCATTCCTTGATGCCCTCGGGGAAAATTTGGGATCTTTCCTAATGTGCCATAATTGAGATAATTGGCTGGATGGGGTTTCTCATTAGGAAAAGGAAGATGGGCTAAACCTTTAATGCGCAGATCTCATTTAGGGAACGGAGACAGAAGCTCCCTTTAGCATATGGGGGTGACGTTTGGTGGGAGGAGAGGATAACATGGGGTTTTTTTGTTTTTTAATCTGTTGGAGGAACAAAGATTTGTTTGCAAACAGTTCTATTCAGCTTTATTTTCACAAAGGTATGCTTTTTCAAAAAGGCAACTGGTTTGCCTTGGGGTTTTTTAAAAAATTTTCCTTGAAAACATTTCGATTCTCATTCAAGATGCTTCTTCAGAATTTCAAGGGGGAAAAACACAAATGAGAGAGTCCAGAAATACATCACAAGAAGAGCCCTTCACTCCTCCTCTCGAAAGACGCTACCTGACTCCTCCAGACTATGGTTGGACAATTTACAACTACGTGGCCTCCGAAGTGATTTAACTGTTGTTCATAAGATCATACACGATAGCGTCCTTCCTGTTGGTGACTACTTCTCCTTCAACAACAACAACACAAGAGCACGTAATAGATACAAACCAAATGTAAATACAGTAGCTCCAAACTCAACTGCAGAAAATACGACTTCAGCAACAGAGGGATCAATGCCTGGAACTCACTAGCTGACTCTGTTATTTCTTCCCCCAACCCCAAAATCTTCAACCTTAAATTATCTACTGTTGACCTTTCCCCTTTTCTAAGAGGTCTGTAAGGGGCCTACAGTCCCTGTCCTTCAGTCCTATTATCCTTTTTATCACTTCTTTATACTCTAAATGTAGCTTTTTTCCTCCAGCCCTAACTAGCTGCTCACAATCTTCCCAGCTCTCACCTTGCAGGCTCTTTCATGGTTTCTCTCTGGGAAGAATTTTTTTCCAAGCCCTGAGTCTTTGCAGGGTTTTTTTCATTGCTCTAACTTGCTCCGAGTAAGTTTCTTTCCAGCCCTCAACAGATGCTAACAATGTTCCCAGCTCTTACCTTGCAAGCTCTTTCATTGTTACTCTCTGTGGAGAATGTTTCCCAAGCCCTAAGTCTTTGCAGGGATGTTTCCATTGCTCTACTTTGCTCCAAATGTTCCTTTCCAGGTGCTAATGATGTTCCCAGCTCTTAATGGCTTGCAAGCTCTTTCATTGTTACTCTCTGTGGATAATGTTTTCCAAGCCCTAAGTCTTTGCAGGGATGTTTCCATCACTCTACTTGCTCCGACTGTTTCTTTCCAGGTGCTAATGATGTTCCCAGCTCTTACTGACTTGCAAGCTCTTTCATTGTTACTCTCTCCAAATAATTTTTTTTAAAGCCCTTAACCAGGGGATAAAATAATGTGCTGGAGCTGACCACACTAAGGACACTAGCCAGATGAATACCTGGTCAGCAGATTCTTTTCCCTATTTTCCTACCCCAAAACTAAGGTGTGTGTTATACTCCGAAAAATATGGTAGGGGTTTTTTTTAAATGCATTTTTTTACAGGCCCCATTTCTGGCTTCCGCTGCTGTTGTTGTTGCTCCGGGGCGCAAAAGGCGATGACAACGGTGTCACTTTAATGAGGGTCTTGCGCACAATTGGGCGGCAGGGCAGAAGTGCCCATTCGGTTGCATCCGTCAGATTAAATTTCCCCGCTTGTCACCTCGTGGGGAGCCCTCTCCGTCCATTTCATCTGTCAGCCTGAGATGGACGACCTCTTTCCTGCCTTCCAGATGGGCAGTTTATCTGTGTCTCGGGCCATCCATCACCTTTCTCCTCCTGCTCCAATTTTGGATTTATTCCTGCCATCTCTGGCCCTTCGCCTGGCACCTTCCTAATTCCTCCCCCCCCCCTCCCGGCTGGTCCTTCCCAGCTCCACCATCACCCGGTCAATAAACGTTCGGAGAGCCATTAGGGAGGGATGATTGAGTGACACCCCCCCCTCTGGCTCCAGCTGTAGGCTCCCCCCATGGCTCTTTTGTCTGGCCAGAGTTTGCCAAAAAAGAGAGAGATGGATGGGATCCATCTGTAGGGGGAGAACAAGGAGGGCCAGCGGGAGGGGTGGGGTGGGGTGGGGTGGGATGGGGCAGGGAACAGGAGGGTTTCAGGTGAAATAAAAGAAAGGATGGAGAAACAGAGAGAGAGAGAGAGGATTCTGGATCTTAAATTTTGTAAGCCCTCCGGTGTATGGTTATGTCCCCATGCATGAGTTGGGTGGCGATATAGATGCGTTTAATAAATGGAATGAATAAAAAGCAGAGTCTGATTCGGAGGCTGTGGAAGTGAATTTGATTTTCTTGAAAATGACCCACCCCCACCCCCTCCAAGGAAACAGGTGGTTGGGGGGTTGCGAGGGCACCTGGAAACCTTGGCATGATTTTCCTTTCCTTTCCTTCTATCTTTCCTTTCCTTCCATCTTTCCTCCTTTCCTTTTTCCTCTCCTTTCCTCTCCTTTCCTTCTATCTTTCCTTTCCTCTCCTTTTCTTCTATCTTTCCTTTCCTCTCCTTTCCTTCTATCTTTCCTCCTTTCCTTCTATCTTTCCTTTCCTTTCCTCTCCTTTCCTTTCCTCTCCTTTTCTTCTATCTTTTCTCCTTTCCTTTTTCCTTTCCTTTCCTTTCCTTCTATCTTTCCTTTCCTTTCCTCTCCTTTCCTTCTATCTTTCCTTTCCTCTCCTTTCCTTTTTCCTTTCCTTTCCTTTCCTTCTATCTTTCCTTTCCTTTCCTCTCCTTTCCTTCTATCTTTCCTTTCCTCTCCTTTCCTTTTCTCCTTTCCTTTCCTCTCCTTTCCTTTTTCCTTTCCTTTCCTTCTATCTTTCCTTTCCTTTCCTCTCCTTTCCTCTCCTTTCCTTCTATCTTTCCTTTCCTCTCCTTTCCTTTTCTCCTTTCCTTTCCTTTCCTTTTCTCCTTTCCTTTCCTTTCCTTCTATCTTTCCTTTCCTCTCCTTTCCTTTTCTCCTTTCCTTTCCTTTCCTTTCCTTCTATCTTTCCTTTTTCCTCTCCTTTCCTTCTATCTTTCCTCCTTTCCCCTTTCCCTCTCCTTTCCTTCTATCTTTCCCTTCTCTCTTTCCTTCTTTCCTTTTTATCTTTCCTTCTCTCTTTTTTATTTCATTTCCCTACCATTCCTCCCTTCCTTCCTTCTTTCCTTTCTTCCTATCTTTTCCTTTCCTCTCCTTCAAATACCTGTAGTTTGAGGCAGGATGTCGATTGTGTTCTCTGCACCAGGACCAGCTCAAACCAGGCTCCTCCTGTATCAGGAACGGGAACATCCCCAGAAGACAGAAACCATTTCCCTTCTCCATTCAGCCTTCTCTGTTTTCTTTGAAACCTCCAGGCCTTCTGCGGCTGGATTCCAAATGCAGTTCTGGCTCTCTTGGATGGAAAAATGGCCTGGCCATCAAAGCAAGGAAGGACAGGCAAAGACGGAATCCAGGAGGGTGTCTGTTGGAGTGCTGAAGAACAGTTGCAGGAATTGGGGGTGTCTAAGGAAAAGAAGGACCAGGGGAGACATGATAGCAGTCTTCCAGTATCTCAGGGGTTGCCACAAAGAAGAGGGAGTCAACCTATTCTCCAAAGCACCTGAGGGTAGAACAAGAAGCAATGGGTGGAAACTAAACAAGGAGAGAAGCAACTTAGAACTAAGGAGAAACTTACTGACAGTGAGAACAATCAGTGGAACAACTTGCCTCCAGAAGTTGTGAATGCTCCAACACTGGAAGTTTTTAAGAAGAGACTGGAAACTCGTACCATTTGCCTGAAATGATATACAGTACAGTATAGGTGTTCTGGTTGAGAAGGGGTTGGGACCAGAGAACCTCCAAAGTTCCTTCCATCTCTGTTGGACACCAGAATATAATTCTGATGTCAAACGGAACTTATGAGCAGTTGATGGTGTCCCCTAGTTGGGTCATGAAACTTCTGCAAGAAAACAACCCAGCTCAGAAAGCACCAAAGACCCCCACAGTCATCATTCTCCTCCCCCTCCCCCCCTCCTGCCCCAAACCCTTCTCCCTACTAGCATTGATGATGTTCCCTAGTTCAATCATGAAACATCTACAAGAAAACAACCAAATTCAGAGAGCACCAAGGACCTCTGATTTATCTATCTATCATTCTATTTTTTTATCTATCCATCCATCTCTTTCTCTCTCAATCATCTATCTGTCTGTCTGTCTGTCTGTCTGTCTGTCTGTCTATCTATCTATCTATCTATCTTTCTACCTACCTACCTACCTATCTCTCTCTCTCCCTCCCTCCCTCCATCCATCCAGCTATACTATCTATCTATCTATCTATCTATCTATCTATCTATCTATCTATCTATCTATCTATCTGTCTGTCTATCTGTCTGTCTGTCTGTCTATCTGTCTATCTGTCTATCTGTCTATCTTTCTACCTACCTACCTACCTACCTATCTCTCTCTCCCTCCCTCCATCCATCCAGCTATACTACCTATCTATCTATCTATCTGTCTGTCTGTCTGTCTGTCTGTCTGTCTGTCTATCTGTCTATCTTTCTACCTACCTACCTACCTACCTACCTACCTATCTCTCTCTCTCCCTCCCTCCATCCATCCAGCTATACTACCTACCTACCTACCTACCTACCTACCTACCTACCTATCTATCTATCTATCTATCTATCTATCTATCTATCTATCTATCTATCATCTGAGTCTCCGGAGAGGGGCTGCATACAAATCTAATAAATAAATAAATCTATCCATCCATCCATCCATCCATCTTCTGTCTATCTATCCACCCACCCACCAGGCTGAAGGAGCGTGGTAGTGGGGGCTTCTCTCCCCTCCCGGTGTCATCGGTCCATGAATCTTCCCGCTGCCTCCCAGCTGCAAAGCGAGGTACAATTTTGGGGTGGGGGCGCTGGAAAGAAGGGGGGGGACCTCCTTTGGGGAGGGAGGACCCAGGCTGGTCTGGCAGGAGGATGGGGATGATGATGAGGATGATGGATGGGCAAGGGGAGGAAGAAGAAGGAGGAGGGCGCGTGGGTGGGTGATGGATGGATGGGGGGGGCGTCGCTTGTGTGCCCCGAGCGAGGGGGGTGGGTGGGAGAGAGATAGAAAAGAGGCAGATGGATGGATGGAGAGAAGGAGGAGGAGGAAGGAGGGAGGGAGGGGTCAAGGACTCCCTTGGCCAGTTCGCCGCGCGGGACAGAAGGAGGCAGAGCTCCGGCGCTTCGCCTCGCGCGCTGCTTTCGCTCGGCCGCCTCGTCCCGCTCCGTCCCCAGTCCGCTCCGGTCCTGCCTCGCCTCGGCCAGCCATGCCCAACTTCGCCGGGACCTGGAAGATGAAAAGCAGCGAGAATTTCGACGAGCTCCTCAAAGTGCTGGGTAAGGGCGCGCGGCGGCGAGGAAAGCTGGGGTTTTCCAAGGCTTACTCCCCAAGGCGCTAGGCATCATCGAGGCGGCGGCTGGAAGGAACCCCGGGCACCCACGCACATACACACGCACATCAGCGGCAAGCCGCGTTGGTTCACTCGCGAGTCAGCGGGGAGGAAGGGAGGGAAGGGAAAGAAGGACGGAGGAAGCCGCCCGGTTCTTGGGCGGAAAGCGCACTTGGCGCTGGTAAGGGCGGAGGAGGAGGAGGAAGAAGAGGAAGAAGTAGAGGAGGAAGAGGAACAGGAAAAGGAGAAGAAGAGGAGAAGGAAGAGGAAGAGGAGGAGGAGAAAGAATAAAGGGGAAATGAAGTAGGGGAAGAGGAGGAGGAAGAAGAGGAGAAGGGGAAGAAAAAGAGGAGGAGGAGGAAAAGAGGAGGAGGAAGAGAAAGAGGAGGGGGAAATGGGTCCCAGGCGCGTGGGAGCGGAGCCAGAGGACTTTCTGGAGGGGCGCAGCGGCATCCTCTCAGCTGGAGGCGGGCTCGGACCGAGGGTGGTTGGGGGCGCTTTTCAACATGAAGGGGAAGGGAACCCAGGTTCCTCTAGGCCAAGGGAAGGGGCCCTTGAGAGCAGCTTGACTCAACCCGCTTATACCCCCCTTGCCATCGACTCAGCCTTCCGTCCTTCCCAGGTGGTCAATTGAAGACCCCGATTGTTGGGGACAAGAGGCTGAGTCTGTAAACCGCTTGGACAGGGCTGGAAAAGCACCGGGAAGCGGTAGATAAGTCTAAAGGCTATTGCTAAATGCCATTGGGGCGTCTCTTGAGGTCCCAGCAGGTCCCCCTGCCCAGCCGAGAGCAGAGCCGGGCGGGGGACAAAGCTGCTTGGCACAACGGGACCCTTTGGTGTATAAGGCCAAACCCCTCCAGGCGCCCCAGGGGGCTCCCTGTCCCGTGGAACCCCCGCCCACCCGGCCCCGTGTCTCCCCAGGAGTGAACGCCATGCTGCGGAAAGTGGCCGTGGCAGCCGCCTCCAAGCCCCACGTGGAGATCCGGCAGGATGGGGACCAGTTCTACATCAAGACCTCGACCACCGTCCGCACCACCGAGATCCGCTTCACCGTCGGGGAGAGTTTCGACGAGGAGACGGTCGACGGGAGGAAGTGCCGGGTGAGCCTTCTAGGGAGGGTGGGGGGCGTCTTCCTTCCTTTCCTTCTTTCTTTCTCCTTCCTTCCTTCCCTCTTTCCTTCGTTCGTCTTTCCACTGCTGGGATTCCCCTGCAGCATCGCAAAAACACAGAGGTCCAGAGGTGGGGTTTCCCATGGAGGGGAGCCTCAGGGGAATCCCAGCAGCGCAAAAACGGGCGCTTCGGCTGGCAAAAGGCGTGAATTTTGGGCTTGCACCCATTGATTCCTATGGGAAACATTGTTTCATCTTACAAACTTTTCACCTTAAGAACCTCATTCCGGAACCAATTAAGTTTGTAAGACAAGGAATCACTGTATCTTCAAGTTGCCAAGGTTGGGAAACACTGAAATAGAGCCGTGTTTCCCAAGGGGCTGAGAAGTGTTTTCTTGGTCTTTTTTCCCCGTGCAACTTTGCAACACCGGTGCAGGCGTAACACACACACCTCAAATAGGGAAGTCGAGGTGAAATTTGCTCTCTCCGCAAGCCACAGACCAGGGAATTAATTTCTTTTTTTTTTTTAAAAAAAGCAAAAGTTTGCGATTTGTTGTGGGTAAACTAGAGCCTGAACCTTTCTCGCTTCCTCCTTTGAGGATCTTGTAAAAAAAACCACACAACCACAACAGCCCACTTGCTCTCCCTGAGTCGCACAGGGATTCCACGGGAAGGTTTGGGCCGGAAGGTTTTTGCCGTGGCTTTGTCATCAAGCCTCCTGGGAATTTGGAGGGCTGGCTGGACATCCCCGTGTCCAATGGCCTGGCTTCGGGATTTCCCCTCCAGACTCATCCAACCTCCTCCTGGTATCATGTTTGCACTTTTTAGCTTTGGCAGTTTTCTGACTACAGTGTTCCCTCGATTTTCGCGAATAGCCTGTACCACGGTTTTTCAAAAAATATTAATTAAAAAATACTTCGCGGTTTCCCCCCCTATACCACGGTTTTTCCCACCCAATGACGTCATATGTCATTGCCAAACTAATAATTTTTGCAAGTAAATAACAAAAAAAATAATTCTTGTTAATAAATAATTATGTTTATAAATATCAGGATCACTAAGTGTTTTATTCAATGGTGAGTACCAGTAATAATGGTGAGTAAATGGTTGTTAAGGGAATGGGAAATGGTAATTTAGGGGTTTAAAGTGTTAAGGGAAGGCTTGTGATACTGTCCATAGCCAAAAATGCTGTATTTACTTCCGCATCTCTACTTCGCGGAAATTCGACTTTCGCGGGCGGTCTCGGAACGCATCCCCCGCGGAAATCGAGGGAACACTGTACTTTTTTTTCTTAAGTGTGCAAGTTTGATTTGGCTTTGGGGGAGATGTTTAGGGACGTCCAATTCTTGTTTGTCGGGAAAAAAGATATGCAGGGGAACCTCCACAGCTGATTCTTGGTGGCTGGCAAACAGCTCAGGAATGAAAGGGGATATACGTGCCCAAGGATACTATTATGGGACCAGAGGTTTTGTCTTCTGACGTTCTCCTAGTAGTGTGTGTTAGTTCTGTGTTAGCAAAAACTTCAGAAGAGAAGGATTTAGGGGTCGTGATTTCTGACAGTCTCAAAATGGGTGAGCAGTGTGGTCGGGCAGTAGGAAAAGCAAGTAGGATGCTTGGCTGCATAGCTAGAGGTATAACAAGCAGGAAGAGGGAGATTGTGATCCCGCTATATAGAGCGCTGGTGAGACCCCATTTGGAATAATACTGTGTTCAGTTCTGGAGACCTCACCTACAAAAAGATATGGACAAAATTGAACGGGTCCAAAGACGGGCTACAAGAATGGTGGAAGGTCTTAAGCATAAAAGGTATCAGGAAAGACTTCATGGACTCCATCTGTATAGTCTGGAGGACAGAAGGAAAAGGGGGGACATGATTGAAACATTTAAATATACTAAAGGGTTAAATAAGGTTTAATAGGAAAGTGAACGCAAGAACAAGGGGACACAATCTGAGGTTAGTTGGGGGAAAGATCAAAAGCAACATGAGAAAATATTATTTTACTGAAAGAGTAGTAGATCCTTGGAACAAACTTCCAGCAGACGTGGTAGATAAATCCACAGTAACTGGACTTAAACATGCCTGGGATAAACATATATCCATCCTAAGATAAAATACAGGAAATAGTATAAGGGCAGACTAGATGGACCATGAGGTCTTTTTCTGCCGTCCATCTTCTATGTTTCTAACATGAGAAAATATTTCACTGAAAGAGTAGTAGATGCTTGGAACAAACTTCCATGCCTGGGATAAACATAGATCCATTGTAAGATAAAATACAGGAAATAGTATAAGGGCAGACTAGATGGACCATGAGGTCTTTTTCTGCCGTCAGTCTTCTATGTTTCTATGTTTGTATGTGGAAGCTTACAGGGGTCTCCTCCAACCTTACCAACTTTAAGAGTTGTCTACTTCAACTTCCAGAATTCTGGGAGTTGAAGTCCACAAGTCTTAAAGTTGCCAAAGTTGGAGATCCCTGCGTTAGCACCCACTCTGCTAGAGAGAAGTTTATTTTCTTTATTTATTTCGTCAATCTCTTATTAGATTGGAGGGGAGGCGGGATAGGCAAAGTTGGCTCTTCTATGACTTGTGGACTTCAACTCCCAGAGTTGCTGAGCCAATCATGCTAGCTCTGGAATTCTGGGAGTTGAAGTCCACATGTCATAGAAGAGCCCACTTTGCCTACCACTGTATTAGATATTTGAATAGTGGAGTGGGAATTGAGCTTTTGCAGCATCCTTCCCCCAGGAGTGGAGTGGGAATAGAGATTTTGCAATATCCTTCCCCCAGGAGTGGAGTGGGGATAGATTTTGCAGTATCCTTCCCCAGGAGTGGGAATAGAGATTTTGCAGTATCCTTCCCCTGGAGTGGAGTGGGAATAAAGATTTTGCAGTATCCTTCCCCTGGAGTGGAGTGGGAATAGAGATTTTGCAGTATCCTTCCCCTGGAGTGGAGTGGGAATAGAGATTTTGCAGTATCCTTCCCCTGGAGTGGAGAGGGAATAGAGATTTTGCAGTATCCTTCCCCTGGAGTGGGAATAAAGATTTTGCAGTATCCTTCCCCCAGGAGTGGAGTGGGAATAGAGATTTTGCAGTATCCTTCCCCTGGAGTGGGAATAAAGATTTTGCAGTATCCTTCCCCCAGGAGTAGAGTGGGAATAGAGCTTTTGCAGTATCCTTTCCCCAGGAGAGGGGAAGGAATCGAGCTTTTGCAGTATCCTCCCTGCCACACCCACCAAGCTACACGCACAGAACCAGTAGTAAAAAAAATGGATTTCACCACTGAGTAAAGGGGCAGGAATAAGACTGAGACTGGGGTATCACAGCTTAGAGAGTACCATCATGATTAAATGGAATTATTGGCGGTCCTGTGAGGACGGAGAATGGGGAAAGCCACAAACAGCATTACAAAAGAGTTAAACAAGGTGTGGCGTGCACAAAAACCCACAAGAGGAACAAGTCATGTTCCTGGAAACGATCAGAAGAATTATACCCCAATTTCATGTGGGTTGCGGCTTGATCCGATGTCAAATCAATTTTTTTTAAAAAAAACTTTAATTGTCTTAAGACGCCCGGAGCAGCAATTTCCCCAAACTCAAAATTGGAACCACCAGCCAAATCTTTGGCTGAAGGAATCCAACAGGGCAAACTATTCTTTCTGGCTGGGCTTGTTTACTGAATCTGGTCTGATGAAATTAAATTTTCTTTTTTCCAATTTAATGATAAAAGTCTGTCTGGGATGTTTCCAGGAGGGAAATATAAGCCTCAATCCTGGGAGGTCTGGGACTTCAGACGGGGAAACATCTGCCCAGGCATGAAGATCTGACCAACAGATGTTTTCCCCCCCATGATTCTCTATAAAGTTTGAGCCTTAAGTCCCCCCCCCCTCCAGTCTTAACTGGAATCTGGGCCATTCTGAGCCGCCTACGAAATTGTAGAAGGTGCTTTGCTCTGCCTTGGTTGCCGTCAGATACAATGGAACCTCTACCTACCAATGCCTCTACTTATGAACTTTTCTAGATAAGAACCGGGTGTTCAAGATTTTTCTGCCTCTTCTCAGGAACCATTTTCCACTTAGGAACCCGACCCTCCGAAACTGAAACCAGAAAAGCCAGGGAGAAGCCTCTGTGGGACCTCTGTTGGAATCTCCTGGGAGGAAACAGGGCCAAAAAAGGCAGGGAGAAGCCTCCATGGGGCCTCTCTAGGAATCTCCTGGGAGGAAACAGGGCAGAAAAGGCAGGGAGAAGCCTCCGTGGGGCCTCTCTAGGAATCTCCTGGGAGGAAACAGGACGGAAAAGGCAGGGAGAAGCCTCCGTGGGGCCTCTCTTGGAATCTCCCGAGAGGAAACAGGGCCTCCACCCTCCCTGTGTTTTCCCCAATCGCACACATGGCTTTTGAATTGATTCCTATGGGAAAAATTGCTTCTTCTTACAAACCTTTCTACTTAAGTACCTGGTCGTGGAACGAATGAAGTTCACAAGTAGAGGTTCCACTGTATGTTGCTAACATCTGACCTCCCCTCCCATCCACCGCGAGGGGCAAATCTTTTCTTTTGCAGAGCTTAGCCATTTGGGAGAACGAAAACAAGCTGCATTGCAAGCAAACACTAGTGGACGGCCAAGGTCCCAAAACGTACTGGACAAGAGAACTGGCCGGAGAGGAGCTGATTTTGGTAAGAGTTTTGAGCTTGCAGCCACCACTCCCGAGTTTAAACTGGGTTGAGCCCAGCTGTGGCTTGGCCTTTTCATAGTTCTGTTCTATTCAACCTTGGGGACAACAGTGACAAGGTTCATCCCAGCAATTTGGAGGTCTCCCAAATTTTAGGTACATCCCAGCAACGCAAGGACTTCCCGAAAAACGAGGAGACCAGACTAGGCATTTCTGCAGAGTTTTTTTGGACCTTGTGAAGAAACAACATAGAAGGTCTCCAAGTAGGACGGAGGCTTCAACAAGTCCTCCCCAAGCTGGTGCCTTCTGCAGATGTTGGTTTCCTGGTCTCAAACCAGCAAAGCGCTCCTTACCCCCCCCCCCAACCACCGCGGTCCTCGCCACCCAGAATCTGGAAAGAGTTGGGCAGCCTGTAAATTAAATTAAAATGAATTCTCTACTAAAGACTTCACAGAAAGACTTCCTCCTGGTTTCAGGTTCTCTCCTTTTTCTCCCCCCTTCTGCAGACCTTCGGTGCCGACGACGTTGTGTGCACGAGGATTTACACGCGAGAGTGAAAAAAAAGGGCCAACCTGCCCTCCTCCCTCCCCCTTGCAGGAAAAAGCCGGAGGATCAACAGCAGGTGTTGTGAACACAAGTCCTGCCAAGTAAACAACGCGGCGTGTTTGTTTGAACCGGCTGCCTCCTGCGTGACCATACATGTCGATTCAAATCCCAGCTCGACGGCCGTATCTCAAGACGAACACCCCCCCCCCCCAGGTTTTGCTTAGATGGTGAATACAGGTCCCCATAGATTTTGCACGTGTGTACGTGTGTGTGTTTGTGGGTACAACCCCCCGTTTTTATCCCTCTAACCATCCCCCCGCTGCTCACTGGTATTTATATAGTTTTGCATTTGTACGATCTGAGCAGAGACGATTAAATCATTTTAGTTCTTTGCCTATCAAATGTCTCTTTTTGCCTATTAAACTACATGCAGACAAGTCAAATGACACAACGGGTGGGGTAGAATCTCCAAACTCACAATTTTGCCACAATTAGGTCTTACCTGGTTGTTTTAGCTCCCTGTTCTTAAAAAACAAAAAACAAAATAGCTTTTCAACTGTTCTGTCGAGCTCTCTGGTAGAATCCTCCCAAAAATTCACAGGTACAAATTTCAGACACACACACACGTTTGACAATTCAAAACAATGTTCTTTATAAGGAAAAGTCACTTAAACCAATCCCTCTTTTGGTATAGCAAAGAGCCCTCGTCTCCAAACAAACTGGTAATTTGTACAGGTCCCTTATCAGTTCTGTGATACTTAGCTTGCAGCTGTGAGGCAATTCACAGTCCTTCTTCTTTCACAAAGTGAAACACACTTTGCTCTGGTTTAGTTTCAAAGCGGGGAAAAATCAGCACACAAAAGGTCAAAGTCAGCAAAGCAGTCACGAAACACAACGATCAGATAATCCTCCACAATGGCCAAACCCACAGGCTGCTCTTTATAGCAGCCTCACCAGTGACCCCAGCCCCACCCAACCACAGGTGGCCTCATTTTCTTTGATAATAATCTCTCAGTTGTTGCTGCCTATGCATCGCTCTCCGCATGCGTGGCTGTATCATTAACTCTTGTTTTGAATCCAAGGAGGAGCTAGATAATTGATCTCCTTCTGAGCTGTCTGCCCCACTCTCCTCCTCCCTGTCACTCATGTCTTCTTGGTCATAGGAGCCTTCATCAGCAGATTCCACCGGGGGCAAAACAGGCCTGCGGCATGTGGATGTCTCCCCCACATCCACAGTCCTTGGGGCACGAGCTGGGCCAGAGCTAACCCACAACACCAACCAGCTGCAAAACGCTGTTTTGCACAAAGCATCACTTTCTGTCTTTTAAACTTGAGGAATTTGTTGCTGTAAAATAGGGGTCTCCAACCTTAGCAACTTTAAGATTTCAACACTTAAACAACACAATGTGACTCCAAGTAAATCAAACCTCTGTGAAACCAAACTGTCCACTTAGGAAGCAACACTGATTGACAGTCAATTTCACCGGCTGTCGTGCACATTCAACTTCGTACAGAACAAAGCATTCAATGGAAATATTTCATTCATTCATATCTAGGATGGGTTCTTTGAGTGTTCCCTTTATTTTTTTGAGCAGTATCTTTTAGGAACTCTGTAGTCCAGGCCCAAGGATTTTGGGGGAGCAAGGCCCCCCCCCCCCAGATCTTCTCTCTCTTTCAGACATTTCAATGGGGGCAAAATGATTTGACAAACAATTTAATTTTTATGGAAACTATCCAGTTCCGCCATCAAACTCTTTCTGAACCAGAGGAAATTCCCAAAGGCCTCTGAGAATCTTGGCCACACGGAACGAGAAAGCTGAGCGAATATTTTCTTTTTAATGATCTTTTTAAAAAAAATAAAAAGCCAGCATTCATACGGAAATGATGGGGGCAGCTCCCTTAATTGTGTGGCGTTGCCTCATTAGGACCCCGGCCTGCTCCGTCTGCCTTCCACCCCCAATGCTTCATGAAAAGGCCAGCCCTCCGTGGCTAACTGGGAACACCGTTGCGTGGCACATGTTCACAACCCAGGCAGTGGCCTGTTAAATTAAGCCCGGATTCATTCAGGCCGCCGTTAATTTTATGGACACTTTGAGCTCAGCAATTACATTTTATGGTGCTCGTCCTCAGCTTCCCATTCAGAAGATGACCTAATTAAGAGATAAGGACCCCGGGGCCAGATTTCGTACGACTTTCACACGCTCTTCCCCCAAAATATACATATTAAAAATATATTTTAAAAATTACCAGGCTGATACTTAAAAAAATAAAAATACGCCAAAGGATTTGGAAACATTTCCAAATGGATTCAATATCAACAGAGCGAAAGGAGGGAGGTGGAATCCAAGTCCCTGATCGCAAGGCAAACACAACAATATTGGTTTTGGATTCCCATCGCGCCTGGTGCACACACTGAGTTTGCGCCGTTGCTTCCAGAACTCTATCGACATTCGGCGCACAAACACACACACATACACACCCCGCTGGCAAGTCCACCCCGTCCTGATTTAAAATCCTTTCAAGCTGGCGAGCCGAACGAGGGGAGAAAAATATGGAGAGTTTTGCTGGCTTTGCATCCTCTCCGAATCTGAAGCGAGGTTTGACCGGCCGTCTCTTTGAGTCTTCAAAGGGCGGCGTACAAATCTAATAAATAAACAATGCTCTCAAATGCCTTTTAGCAGAATGCCAAGCGTTGGAAGGGGCCTTGGAGGTCTTCTAGGCTGACCTGCTAACTCGAGCAGGAGATCCTATCTTATCTAAAGGCAAAAGGGTGGACCTCATATCTCTTGTTCGAAACTTCCAGGGATGGAGAACTTCGAGAAGCAAACGATTGCATGAACTGGTCTCACTGTTTAGGAGTTTCTAAGGTTGCTTCTCTCTTTGGTCAGATATTGGGACACTGCTATCACATCGCTCCCAATTCTTCTTTTCTTTAGACCAGTGTTTCCCAACCTTGGCAACTTGAAGATATTTGGACTTCAACTCCCAGAATTCTGGGAGTTGAAGTCCAAATATCTTCAAGTGGCCAAGGTTGGGAAACATTGCTTTAGACTAGCCTACACCATTTTTGACAAATAGCAGTTCAATCTTATTCTTTTTTTGGGGGAAAACCTTCAGTGATGAACCTCTCACAGCTTTGGAAGGCAAATTGATTGTTCTTACTGTCGGGAAATTTCTCCTTATTTCTACCTTGAAATCTCCCCCTTCATCAGTACCCATCCATTATCCTATGTCTGGCCCTTGGGGGTGGGGGCTTTGAAATAGCTTGGGACCATCCTCTCTGGGGCAACCCCTCAAATACTGGAACACTTGCCTTATGAGACATAGAAACATAGAAGATTGACGGCAGAAAAAGACCTCACGGTCCATCTACTCTGCCCTTATACTATTTCTTATATTTTATCTTAAAATATGGATCTATGTTTATCCAGGGCATGTTTAAATTCAGTGACTGTGGATTTACCGACCACGTCTGCTGGAAGTTTGTTCCAAGCGTCTACTACTCTTTCAGTCAAATCATATTTTCTCACATTACTTCCAATCTTTCCCCCAAAAGATGGTCTTAGATGGGCTTCTGAATTCCTCAGCCAGCAGACTTGGGAGTTGAAGTCTACAAATTGTAAAGCCTTCTACTCATTGTCCACATCCTTGGATGGGGTGGGGGTGTCAAACAACTGAATCTGTTAGCATGGGTAGCTATAACCACGTCAACGAATGGAAGAAATACCGGAGCTTCTATCTCAGCAGCATAGAAACCGGAAACCAACCATCATTTCTTCGTAAAACTATCTCGGCTTTTGAATTGTTGCTGGCGCCAAACGTTCTGCGCGCACATCTGGATTAAAACCGAGCTGACTCTATACTTTCCAGACCCCGGGAGTGAAGCCTAGCCCCGGATTCTCGTGATCAGGAAGGACAACCCACATCGATAACACAAGTAGCCCTGATAGTTTTAATGGACATACTGCACTACAGTCAAGTTTACAACATCTGTATAGAAATCATCACATGAAGAAGAGGTGGCAAAAAAAAAAAAGGAGGAAAAAAGAGAAGGAGGAGGGAAAAAAAGGAGAAGTAAGGAGTAGTAGAAGATAGGGGGGGGGAGATGATTAGGCTGAGGAAGAAGAGAAGCACGTTACAGAATACGAAAGCCGTTTTTAAAATCGGAAGGAACACCTTGGGGTGCGGCTGGCACAGGCCAGGACTGGACCTTGGATCTTAAGATGTCAAGACACCAGGAGGATGGGGACCAGAGATGGGGGAGAAGAAGAGAGAAAACAACATTGGGGGACCCCCCCCCCCCCCAGTAGAGGGAGGTCTGGAGTTTTGGTAGGCTTGAAGGTGGTTCTGTGTCGTCCCCCCCCCCCCAAAAAAAAAACCTGGAGACTGCAAAGAATTCGGACCTGATTTTTTCTTTTTCAAGGAAGATTTTCGGGTAAAATTCATGGAAGAAAACCAGGGAGACGTTCTTGTTTTTGGAAGACAGCCCCCCAACCAGGAAGTGAGGAGGGGGACGGGACAGAAGCACCGGGAGAGGATTCTGAGAGTGGAGCAGAGGGAAGAAGCACACTAGCCGCGTGGGCCACTCCGCAAAGGCCCTGCCGAGACCCTCCCCAGCGGCCCTGCCCAGCCTCTCTTATTAACAAGGCCGGGGGGTGGGGAGACCGCGGGGAGGTGGAAGTTTATTGCTGGCATACTCAAAAAGAAAAAAGGGTTTGGCTGATTGGTTTACTGGCTCGGAGGAAGAGCTGCTGCTGTGCTCTGTCTTCTTCCCTGGGGGTGTGTGTGTGTGTGTGTCTTCTCTCCCATTCCCCACCCCACCCTACCAACTCCAGGCCTTCCAGTAGCGTGAGAGAATTCCTGCAAGGGTCTCCTCTCTTCCCCATCCCGATGCCTTGGACCCTCCCCAGACTGTTCTGGGAGGCTGCCAGACCGATGGGGATGTGTGTTTGTGTATGTCTCTCTCTCAAGTGTTCATGTGTGTGTGTGTGTTTGCATAAACCCCAAGTGCAGGGAAGCTTCTGTTGTTGACAAGGACAAAACCACAGACGGTGAAGACCCCTTTCCTAGTTCTCTGCCTGCTTTGCATACATATATGGAATGTGCATGAATGTGTATATATATACATGTGTGTGTGATATATATAATATACACACATATACATACATACATACATACATACATACATACATACATACATACAGATTGTTCTGAGTTCGGGTTTTACCCCGTGTAATATTTTGAGTGTCTATGCAACATTTCAGTGAAATGACATTCACCATCATCAGGCTGAAGTTGTTAGCTTCGTGCTGCTTTGAAAATATGTGTGTGTGTGTGTATTTATATATATATTTTCAAAGCAGCACGAAGCTAACAACTTCAGCCTGATGATGGTGAATGTCATTTCACCGAAACGTTGCATAGACACTCAAAATATTACACGGGGCAAAACCCGAACTCAGAACAATCTACATACATATACCCCTGAAAATCTATGAAAATAAATATATTTATATATATATCACGCTTTTGCTGAATTTTTAAAATTAAGGGAGACTAGGATAGCGCTATTTCGGCCTTGTTCTGGCCTCATCAGCTAGCCATACCCTTACTGGGATTTGATCCTGGGGCTTGTATATATGTGCATACATATATACATATACATACACACACACATATTGCTCAAACAAATAAAGGGAACACTTAAACAACACAATATAACTCCAAGTGAATCAAACTTCTGTGAAATCAAACTGTCCACTTAGCAAACAACACTGATTGACAATCAATGTCACATGTTGTCAGCACATTTAACTTTGTACAGAACAAAGAGAATTCAATGATATTTCATTCCTTCAGATCTAGGATGGGTTCTTTGAGTGTTCCCTTTATTTTTTTGAGCAGTGTATATATACATACACATACGCCTATGTATATACACACACACACACAGATATATGCATGTGTGTTTTCATTATCAGCAAAAATGTTACATATATATATACACACATATGTACATACGTACATATAAACATACACCCACACCCACATATATACACACAACATATTTTTTGCTGAAGTGAAAAGGGAGACTAGTATAGGTCTATTTTGAGCCTATAATGCTCTCATCCGCTAGCCATACCCTTACTGGGATTTGAACGTATAACATATGTATATATTATATACGTGTGTGTGTGTGTATGTATATATTTTTGTGTGTGTGTGTGTGTGTGTGTGTGTGTGTGTATATATATATATATATGTAGATTGTTCTGAGTTCGGGTTTTGCCCTGTGTATATATATATATTTGTTTTCGTAAATTTTCACGGGTATATGTATGTAGATTGTTCTGAGTTCGGGTTTTGCCCTGTGTAATGTTTTGCATGTCTATGCGACGTTTCGGTGAAATCACATTCACCATCTTCAGGCTGGAGTTCCAATCTTTGTGTTGTTGTTTACAACAAGGCCGAAATGGATCTATACTAGTCTCCCTTAATTTTAAAATTCCAGCTAAAAAACATTTAACATATATATATATATATATATATATATAAATGATTGTTTTTCATTATTAGCAAAACTGTTAAACACACACAAACACACACGAGACACAGGAACCCTCCCCAAGCTGAAATCCTACCCTCCACCTCACCTTCTTTAAATATTTTTTTGTGTTGCAGAGGTATGTGGCTCTGTTCAGTACAGGTTTGTTACTTAACCACGTTTTATTTTCCCAAAGCAGCAGAGAAAGTTGCCACCCTCAACAAGGGGGGCTCAGCCTCCCTTTCCCCCAAGTGTGATATTGGCTGGGTTGGAAGACCCCGGAAGGTGGATGCAAAGCCACCCACCCACCCAAAACCCGAGAAAACGGGAAACAAGACTGAGATTTAAAAAGAAAACAAGCACACACGTGGGTCTATATAGACAGTAGTTTTGTCTATGAACCCAAAGGCTTGAAATGTGTTGAGCTGTGGTATGTATGTGTGTTCTCACTGCCCCCGCCTGGCAGATTCTCCCTGATGGAGTGGATCCAATGGATCTCCTACCAAAGGCAGCCTCTCAGAACAGAGCGAAGGGTCCAGGGAAGCCCCACCTCCCTTTCCCAGGAAGAACTAAGACCCTTCTCCTTATTGTTCATTTATTTGTTGGTGTGTGTATGTGTTGGCGGGAAGGGGCTTTCATTTATTTTTTTAGAAAAGAGAGAGAGAGAGGGAAAGAAAGAAAGAAAAAGAAACAAAGAAGAAAGAGAGAAAGGAAAGAAGGAAGGGAGGGAGAGAAGGAAGAAAGGAGAATGAAAAGAAAAGAGGGAAAGGAAAGAATGGAAGAAAGAAAGAAAGAAAGAAAGAAAGAAAGAAAGAAAGAAAGAAAGAAAGAAAGAAAGAAAGAACCTTCACACGAAAGCATTACAATGACAACTCCCTTTGGTAGAAAGTGTAATAAAATGATTTCGTCGCTCTTTACCTGTAAGGTATTAAAAACCCTGAAACCATCCGGTAACTCCAAAAAAAATAAAGGGAAAAAAAAGGCTAGTAAGAGTTGTACTAGCACGTTAAGCACACTTATTCTTTTAATTAAAAAAAAAATTGACAAATATGTACATTTATTTACAAAAACAAAAAAACAAAACAAAACAACGGGGAGAAAAAAAAAACCCCAACCAGGAAAGGGGGGGGGGGGAGAGAGGAATTAAGCGGAAGGCGAAGAACCGGTTTAAAAATCGGCCGTGGCTGCTATTGTCGAAGCGTGCAGGTGTGACTGAGAAGATTGTGTGTGTGTGTGTGTTTGTGAGAGAGAGAGAGAGAGAGAGAGGAGGAAAAAGAGAGTGTACTTGTGTGGACAGCTGGTGCTTGGCACTAAGAGCCTAGTAAACAAGCAGTTACAAAACATAATAATAGTCATAATAATAATAATAATAACAATAATAATAATAATAATAATAAAACCCAAATAAAACGGTAGTTCCACTGGCACTAGAAAGAACAGACTGATCTTAAGTTGAGGGACCTCGGGGAGTCCCCGGTCACAGGAACACAACGGATGAGAAGGGAAAGTTGGAGCGGCAGACCCTAGGGGGGGGCTCTGACCCTCCCCTCTCGTGGCTGGTCTGCGGAACTCGGGGAGCGGCTCAAAGTTTGCAAAAATAGTCCGCCGCCGCTGAGTCCCGGGGCGCCGCACTTCTGGTGTTCCTTAAAAGATTCTGGCCTTAAAACTCTTCGTGTCTTTCGGGCAGGGGGAGAAAGGGGCGGGGTGGGGGCAGAGGGATGCCACGCACCGAGAGTCTTCGTCGAGCTACTCAAAAGCACCCGGAGGATTCAGGGCTGCTGATGCTGCTGGTGGGTAAGAGGTCAGGCGCGCCGCCCTCCGGGCGACTCGCGGACTGTTCTGTGCCCGCGGGCACCGCTCCTGGGCTGCCGGGCCCGGCTTCAGTTCCACAAGACCGATGGGGGAAAGAGGCCCCACACGGGACGTCTCCAGTCGGAGCGAGTCGCGGGAAGTGTTGGGGGGCGGAGCCGCGCCAGGGAGGGGAAGCGGGGAGAGGGAGCCGTCCTCCCGATTTGGCCCGCGCCGCGCTGCCCTCCCACGGTGTGTGCGTGGTGGGGTTGGGGGGTTGGGGAGGTGGCGTTCCCCTCCGACCAGAGGCGCTTCGGGGGGTTTTTCCCCTCGTTCTTCTCCCCGCGACCGGCTGTTCAGGGCGTCTTACAGATTGTGCTGTACTTCACGCGGTACTTGTTGATGCGGACGAAGTGCAAGTCCTCGGCCTCGCGCGTGGTGGTGCAAGGCAGCAGGCCCTCCAAGGCTTCGCCCATCAGCCACTGGTTCGTCTCGGCCGCCATCTCCCGGGTGATGTGCTCCTTCGTCCACCGGTCCACCCAGGCCTGGAAACGCTGGTGGAGCCTCTTGCTCACGCGCTCGTGGGACTGCGAGGGAGGAAGGAGGGGAGGGTGACCATCTTGATTGGGGATGACCTATAAAGCCCTTCATGGCATCGGACCAGGATATCTCTGGGACCGCCTTCTGCCGCACGAATCGCAGCGACCGGTTAGATCCCAGAGTGGGCCTTCTCCAGGTCCCGTCGACTAAACAATGTTGTCTGGCGGGACCCAGGGGAAGAGCCTTCTCTGTGGCGGCCCCGACCCTCTGGAATCAACTCCCCTTGGAGATCAGGACCGCCCCCACCCTCCTTGTCTTTCGCAAACTCCTAAAAACCCACCTCTGCCACCAGGCATGGGGAAATTGATTCCCCTCGGCCGTCCTGGTTTATGTATGGTTTATTTGGGATGTATGATTGTTTTTATATCAAGGGTTTTAATTGCTTTGTTTTTAATCATTGGATTTGTATTGTTTATTGTTGTTGTGAGTCGCTCCGAGTGTTTGGAGAGGGGCAACATACAAATCTAAATAATAATAATAATAATAATAATCATCATCATCATCATCATCTTGGCATAAGAGCCGGGAGTGGCGCAGTGGTTAGAGCAGTGTTCCCAACCTTGGCAACTTTAAGATATCTGGACTTCAACTCCCAGAATTCCCCAGCCAGCATTCGTTGGGAGTTGAAGTCCAAATATCTTCAAGTTGCCAAGGTTGGGAAACACTGAGTTAGAGTACAGCCCTGCAGGCTACTTCAGCTAACTAACAGCTGTAGTTCCGCGGTTCAAATCTCCCTCCCTCCCTCCTAATCCTCCCTTCCTTCCTTCCCTCCCTCCATATCTTTCTCTCCTTCCCTGCCCCTTGCATTTTAAGGCAGAAAACGTGGGGGCAGCGAGGCCTAAAACAGCCTTGTGGCCTCGCTTGGCCTGGCCATCGCGTCAAGTGCCTCCCCCAGCCCCTATGGTCCTTTCCCACCCCCAGCTGCCCCGCCCCCCGACCACCACCCTCCCCAAGTGCCCCACCCCAAGAGGGTGTGTGTGTGTGGGACTCTTCGGGGCCGACCTGATGTGCGCGCAGCAGAGCGGTCCTCCGGTACATGTAATCCTCCGAATTGATGACGTAGACCATCTTGTAGGAGTTCAGCTTGAACTTGCACTCCAGCTTGTCGAAGCTCTCCACGTTCTCCAGGGGCTTCTTGCCCAGACCCTCCTTGCTGTCCTTCTCCTGCTGCTCCCGGCCTCTCTGGCACTTGCGGATCTGCCGCAGGTTCCTGGGAAGCAGAGAGAAGCGCACACACCCGATGGGGGAATTAGGGGCAGTGATTGAAAACCTTTTTTCCCTGGTGATGGAAGAGCAGAGGAAACGGGAGTGTTTCCCAACTTCTGGTGGGCCCAGTAGGCTCATGTTTCGCCCTCCCCAGGCTTCAAAGGCTTCCATGGATCTGGGGGCGGGTAAAAATGCTCCCCCCCCCCCCGAGGCTCTCTGAAAGCAAAAAAAACGCCCTCCCAGAGCCTCTGTGCAAACCAAAAAACAACTCTTTTAATAGGAAAGTGGACACAAGAACAAGGAGGCACAATCTGAGGTTAGTTGGGGGAAAGATCAGAAGCAACGTGGGAAAATATTATTTGACTGAAAGAGTAGTAGATGCTTGGAACAAACTTCCAGCAGACGTGGTAGGCAAATCCACAGTCACTGAATGTAAACATGCCTGGGATAAACATAGATCCACCCTAAGATAAAATACAGGGGAATAGTATAAGGGCAGACGAGATGGACCAGGAGGTCTTTTTCTGCCGTCAATCTTCTACAATCTATCTATAGCTGACCGGCACACACCTGTATGTTGGAGCTGAGCTAGGGCAATTGTTCGAGTGCCAGCAGATATGGCTCTGCGTGCCACCAGTGGCACCCGTGCCATAGGTTCGCCATCACTGAATTAGGGTCTGCCTGAAAAGCCCACCGCCCCACGGCTTCTTCTGGACAAGGCCAAGCAGGGAAGGCTCGACGCAAGAGAAGGCGGAGGCATCCAGAAACCTGGAGGCCGCTATCGGTAGCTGCCATATAATAATAATAATAATAAAAGTGAAAAACAGTGGCAAAAATAATTCGCCACTACATCACGCAGTCCTAGATGCTTGGGAAGCACCCGACTGGTGATGAAATACGAAATCCAGCATATTGATCTTGTTTGCTGAGTTGTATTGACATAATAATAATAATAATAATAATAATAATAATAATAATAATAATAAATTATAATAATTATGAATTATAATAATTATAATAATTATTATTATTATTAATTAGATTTGTATGCAGCCCCTCTCTGGAGACTCGGGGCAGCTCACAACAATAATAATAACAATGTGACAATGTAAACAAATCTAATATTTAAAAAAAAGCATCTAAAAACCCATCACTTAAAAACCATGCAACACAAGCATACCATACATAAAACTATATAAGCCTGGGGGAGATGTCTCAATAGGGAGCCCCCAAGCTAGCAATCCCCCTCCCCAGCAATCCCTGATGAAAGAAGAGAAGCTAGGGGGTCCTTGTTGCCCTCTCTCCCCAGCCCAGCAGAGTGAGGTGGACCGTGGCGAGAGGCAACGCAGGTCTCGAAATGGCGCACGGGTGCTTGAGGTAGGGGTGAAAGATGGGCTTTGTTTTCTCACCTGGGCAGAAACACCGGCTTCTGCGCCAGCTGTTCCCGCAACTCGGGAGACGTGGAGTCGGAGTTGACGTAGCGGTCCACGTAATCCGTCCAACGCTGAAAAGGGAACCAAGAAGCGATTAGTCAATGCCTTCCAAAAGGCGAGGGGGAAAAAAACAGCTTTTCTGTGAAACCTTAGCCCTGCCTTTATTGTCAGCCTTGCTTGATCCCTTCTTTAATTTTTACTTCCTGCAGAATTTGAGAAGATCCCTTTCGGAGATGCTTCCCACGCCCCGTTTCCGTCTTCAGGGGGGCTGGAATACTTCTTACATGACAGGCTGTGTCTAGTCTCCAGCTCTTCCTGAAGATGGGTCAGGAGTTTCATTTTTTTTTTTAAAGAAAATACAGTGATACCTCATCTTAGAAACTTAATTGGTTCTGGGACGAGGTTCTTAAGGTGAAAAGTTTGTAAGACGAAACAATGTTTCCCATAGGAATCAATGGAAAAGCGATTAATGCGTGCAAGCCCAAAACTCACCCCTTTTGCCAGCCGAAGTGCCCGTTTTTGCACTGCTGGGATACCCCCGAGGCTCCCCTCCATGGGAAACCCCACCTCTGGACTTCTGTGTTTTTGCGATGCTGCAGGGGAATCCCAGCATCGCAAAAACGAGCACTTCGCTGGCAATGGAAGTCGGGAGGTAGGGTTCCCCAGCGAGGGGAGCCTCAGTGAAATCGCAGCATCACAAAAACACCGAAGTCCTCGAAACCCCACACCTGGACCTGTGTGTTTTTGCGATGCTGCGATTTCACTGAGGCTCCCCTCGCAGGGAAACCCCACCTCCAAACTTCCGTTGCCAGCGAAGTGCCCGTTTAAACGGGTGCTTTGCTGGCAACGGAAGTCCGGAAGTGGGGCATCCCAGCGGCGGCGGTGGGTTTGCAAGGTGAAAATAGTTTGTAAGAAGAGGCAAAAAAAATCTTAAACCCCGGGTTTGTATCTCAAAAAGTTTGTATGATGAGGCGTTTGTAAGACGAGGTATCACTGTATAATCTTTACTGAAGATAAATAGGGGAAGGGATACATAAAGCAAAAGGACTATGCGGATATTTGTACAAATGTATATGAATTTGGAGTGTACAGTTATAAATCAAAATACACGCTTACATATGTAAAAGGAAATAAAGCTAAAAAGAGAGAAAAAGAAGGAAGAAAAAAAGGGAAAGGAAAGAGGAGAGGAAAATTTAAAAGTAAAAGAAAGAAGAGATAAATTCATATCTCAGAAGTCGTAAATAACGTCAACTTATCTGTTCACCCGATCACTCTACAGCTTTTAAGATCTTTACCATCAACATAGATGAAAGTTTTGAGTTTCCAAACTTGAGTTAGAGCTTAAATTTTGTCATTTTTGAATTTGTTCATCCTTTTATCAAAGATTCATAATGTTATTTTATAGGCTCATTAGGATAGTTGTTTGGGGGAAGGGTAAGAGGATCAGGATTTTATGTATGGCTTGTTTGGGTTGTATGAGTGTTTTAAATCAAGGGTTTTTAAGTGTTTTGCTTTTTTTTTTAATCATTGGATTTGTGTTTTGCATTCCTGTTGTGAACGGGGCAGCATACAAATCTAATAAATAATAAAAAATAATAATGATGGAGTTGTGTTGTCTTTTCTCCATCCAAATGTACCATTTATCCCACGCTTTGTAGAACTCTTGATTCCTCTTTATCCTGCGGGATTTTCATTTTTAAACAAAATGAATTGGGAACAAAATAATAATAATAATAATAATAATAATAATTTATTAGATTTGTATGCCACCCCTCTCCGAAATACCAAGCCCCTAATGGACCACAGCCCATCCTCACCTCTGCTTCAACAGGGTCATCGGAGTTCTCCTCTTCGGTATCCAGCAGTTCAATGGTTAACTGAACATGGGCTCTGCTCTGAATGAACATCATCTGCACAACAAAACACACAGGCTCACAACACTGGCCAAATGGCCTCCAGATTTAAAGCAGCAGCATGAATCCCAGCGACTGGTTAGGTCTCACAGAGTGGGCCTTCTCTGGGTCCCGTTAACAAAACAATGTCATTTGGCGGGGCCCAGGGGAAAAGCCTTCTCTGTGGCGGCCCCGGCCCTCTGGAACCAACTCCCCCTGGAGATTAGAATTGCCCCCACCCTCCTCGCCTTTCGTAAGCTCCTTAAAACCCACCTCTGTCGTCAGGCATGGGGGAACTGAGATATTTTTTCCCCCTAGGCCTTTACAATTCATGCATGGTATGTTTGTATGTATGATTGGTTTTACAATAAGGTTTTTTTAGTTGTTTTAGTATTGGATTTACATGCTGTTTTTTATTACTGTTGTGAGCTGCCCCGAGTCTACGGAGAGGGGCGGCATACAAATCTAATAAATAAATAAATAAAATAAACAAGAACTGGCCCCCCAAAATCAGCGATGTGTGACTCGCAACCTGGATTTGGACGGGACGCGTTATTAAAACTGGCAAGGCTTCGGAACAGCCGAGGGCTCGCTTTGAAAAGGCAGCCAGGAGTCATTTCATGGCTGGCACGGAGCTTCCGTCAAAAGAGACACTTGCCATATTTCGCCCCGAAGGATTCTGGCATTAAGTCATAGCTCACGATTAAAAGCAAAGAACAGATTGTCAGCTTAAAGCAAGAGGGGGGAAGGAAAAAAAAAGGTGGAGGGCGAGTGGTTTTGTGGGGAGGCTCAGATTGATGGGAGGGGAGGGTGGGGGGGGGGATAATTTATAGGGAAGGGGAAGCTGAAAAGATTCCGGGAAAAAGGGTGCATCAAAAGAAGGAGAAGCAGCGTGTTCAGTTCAACTACCTTGAAGCAGTTCTCGTCCTGCATCAGCTGTTCGGCCTTGCGCTGGTAGGCGGTCTCCACCAGGGAGCGGGAGGGCTGAGTGGCCAGCAGCCCTCCGGTCGCGCCATTGTGGCTCTCGGACAGGTAGAGCTCGGTCACCTGCACGCATATTTCGTCACTCACTATGTGCTGGAGCTGAAAATTTTAAAGAAAGAAAAAGAGAAAGAACATTAAGATGCCCTTTTTGGGGGGGGGAAGCTCCGGCACCAGGTGTGGGCTTTCTTCTACCGTGCGGTACAGATGCTGCGCCCGAGGCCGCCAGGGAACACGCCTAGGCAAAAAACTCTCCCTCTGCTGAACTTGTAACCTCTATTCCCTCTGCCCCGGGGACAAAGAGGACACTGTAATGCTCTCTACATGGGGCGACCTTTGAAGAGTGTTCGGAAACTCCAGATCGTGCAGAATGCAGCCGCGAGAGCAGTCATGGGCTTTCCCAAATATGCCCATGTCACACCAACACTCCGCAGTCTGCATTGGTTGCCAATCAGTTTCCGGTCACAATTCAAAGTGTTGGTTATGACCTATAAAGCCCTTCATGGCATCGGACCAGAATATCTCCGGGACCGCCTTCTGCCGCACGAATCCCAGCGACCAGTTCGGTCCCACAGAGTTGGCCTTCTTCGGGTCCTGTCAACTAAACAATGTCGTTTGGCGGGACCCAGGGGAAGAGCCTTCTCTGTGGCGGCCCCGACCCTCTGGAACCAGCTCCCCCCAGAGATCAGAATTGCCCCCACCCTCCTTGCCTTTCGTAAGCTCCTTAAAACCCACCTCTGTCATCAGGCATGGGGGAATTGAGGCATCTCCCCCGGCCCATATATTTTATGCATGGCATGTTTGAGTGTGTGTTTTATTTTAAATAAGGTTTTTTTTTAGTTTTTAAAATTATTTAGTTTTTAATTATTAAATTTGCTACCGTATATTGTTCTTCTTATTGCTGTGAGCCGCCCTGAGTCTACGGAGAGGGGCGGCATACAAATCTAATAAATAATAATAATAATAATAATAATAATAATAACCTGTCGGACAATGCTCTGGATGAGCTTGTCCATGGTGAAGGCGATGTAGGCGTGAATGGTGAACATGTCGCGCAGGGAGTCCTCGTACTGGGAGGAGTCCATGTTGCCGTCCAGGAGATTCCGCACCATGTCCAGGAAAGCAGGGTAGTAGTCTTCCACCTCGATGTCCACTGAAATTGGGGAAGGGGGGGGGGGGCAGGGAAGCGGAAAGGGGGGGGGGGAGAACAAACTCAGTATAATGACTTCGCAAGGGGGAAACATCAGCCCCGCCAGGTAGGCCAGGGCTCACCAAAAACAGAAGCAGCAAAAATGGCGGAAGTGGTCATATATTATTGCTTGCATATTTTAGTTGTTAAGCGGTCACAGTTGCAAAGTCACTCATTTGACCGCCCTGATTTGATTATCCCCCTTTTTATGGGGCTATTGGGTGTTTTTGCCAAGAACTGGAAACAAAGGCCGGTTTTCCCTGCAAAAACCGTAAATCCTTATCGCCTTGAGGTTCGACTACTGCAATGCTCTCTACATGGGGCGACCCTTGAAGAGTGTTCGGAAACTAGAAATCATGCAGAACACAGATATGCCCATGTTTCGCCAACACTCCGCGGTCTGCATTGGTTTCCGGACACAATTCAAAGTGTTGGTAATGACCTATAAAGTCCTACATGGCATTGGGCCACATTACTTATGGGACCACCTTCTGCCGCACGAATCCCAGCGGCCGGTCAGGTCCCACAGAGTTGGCCTTCTCCGGGACCCTTCGACTAAACAATGTCGTCTGGCGGGACCTAGGGGAAGAGCCTTCTCTGTGAGGGCCCCGGCCCTCTGGAATCAGCTCCCCCCGGACATTCGCACCGCCTCCACCTCCTGGCCTTTCGCAAGAGTCTTAAGACTCACTTATGCCACCAGACCTGGGGCCATTAGATCTCAGCCCCCTGGTCGATGAATGTTTGCATGGTTGTTGTTTGAATGGGTATGACTGAATTTTAACACAGCTGGGTTTTTTTAAGATTACATAGAAAGAGCCGGGGTGGCGCAGCAGGTAGAGTGCTGTACTGCAGGCCACTGAAGCTGACTGTACATCTGTAGGTCAGCAGTTCAAATCTCATCACTGGCTCAAGGTTGACTCAGCCTTCCACCCTTCCGAGGTGGGTAAAGCGACAACCTGGATTGTGGGGGGCAATCGGCTGGCTCTGTTTTTAAAAAGTGCTATTGCTAACATGTTGTAAGCCGCCCTGAATCTAAGGAGAAGGGCGGCATAAACATTGAATAAATAAATAAATAAATTAAAAATAATAATAAACATAGAAAATTGACGGCAGAAAAAGACCTCATGGTCCATCTAGCCTGCCCTTATACTATGTCTAACTCAGATTGTTTGTTTAATTTTAATTTAATTGGATTTAGCTATTGTAATTTATTTATTTATTTATTTATTTATTCAATGTTTAGGCCGCCCTTCTCCTTAGACTCAGGGCGGCTTACAACATGTTAGCAATAGCACTTTTTTTAACAGAGCCAGCCTATGGCCCCCAACAATCTGGGTCCTCATTTGACCCACCTCGGAAGGATGGAAGGATGAGTCAACCTTGAGCCGGTGATGAGATTTGAACCGCTGACCTTCAGATCTACAAGTCAGCTTCAGTGGACTGCAGTACAGCACTCTCCCTGCTGCGCCACCCCGGCTCAATTGTTGTTTTTATATGCTGTAAGGCGCCCCGAGTTCCCGGAGACGGGCGGGATATCAACGCAACGAATAAACAAAAGGACAACAATGAATAACGTGGGAGGGTTTGGGGCGTCTGGGACTCACTGGGGTCTTTCAAGCGCAGCTGGATGGCGGGGCTGTCGCTCTTCTCCCGCTTCAGGCCCAGCACTTCCCGCTCCCACTCCCGCTCCCGGCTGTCCTCCTCGATCTGCCGCTCGGCCTGGCTGTATATCCGCAGCAGCCGCAGGCACAGGATCTGGTGGAGGCGCAGGAAGATGTACCAGTTGTTGTTGACGTGGAAGAGGTTGTAGGCCTCGTCCAGGCCGCGCAGCTTCTGGGCCGCCGTGCTGCTGAAGAGCAGCTTGGCCTTGGGGGAGCCGCCCCCGGCCACCCCGTTGTGCTTCTTCACCGCCCCCGCGGGGCTCTCCTCCACGTCCATCTCTTCCTCCTCTTCCTCCTCCAGGTCGGAGAGCTCCCCGCGCTGAGCGAAGAGGAGGTCCGGGATGAAGTGGGACATGATCTGCTTGATCTTGTACTTGTCCTCTTTCTGGATGCCCGTCTGGCGCTTCACGTGGTGGATGATGAGGGAGGCCGCGTCCTCCAGGATCTGCTTGTCCTCGTAGGCCAGCGAGAGGTGAGGGCCGGTGTTGTCCTCCGAGCTTTGCTCCTGCCGCTGGGGAAAAAACCCAGGAAAGGAAGAGGCTGATGTCGTCCTCAAGGCCACCAGTCTCTCCCTCCCCTCTCTGCCTTTTGCCTGTTTATATACAGTCTCTTTCTCTCTTTCCCGTCTATTTATCACTTTCCCTATCTTTCTTCCACTCCCCCCACTTGTCTTTGTCTATCTATTTATATCTCTTTCTCTGTCTATTTTTCTCCTTCCCTATCTTCCTCTATCTTTCTCTCTCCCCCTCTATCATTCTTTCTCCCTCTCTCCCCCACTTAGTCCCCCCATATATCTCTCTTCCAAATCTATTTATCGCCTATCCTTTCTTTCTGTCTTTTGATCTCTCTCTCTCTCCCCCCCCCCGTCTTTTGACTGTTTATATACACTCTCTGTCTCTTCCCAATCAATTTATCTCCTTCCCTTTCTTTCTGTCTTTCAATCTCTCTCCCCCTCTCTTCCCCATCTATTTATCTCTTTCTCTCTGGTCTTTATTTATATACAGTATCTCTCTCTCCATCTATTTATCTCTTTTCCTATCTTTCTCTTTCTCTCCCTCTCGTCCCCATCTATTTATCTCTTTCTCTCTGGTCTTTGTTTATTTATATACAGTACCTCTCTCTCTCTCTCGGTCTACTTATCTCTTTACCTATCTTTCTCTTTCTCTCTCTGTCTTCCCCCTCTATTTCTTTCTCTCTTTTTCTTCCTCTCCCCCCCACTTTCTATCTTTGTCTATTTATCTTTCTCTTCCCTGTCTATTTATCTCCTTCCCTTTCTTTCTTTCTCTTTCAATCTCTCTCTCCCTCTCTTCCCCATCTATTTATCTCTTTCTCTCTGGTCTTTATTTATATACAGTATCTCTCTCTCCATCTATTTATCTCTTTTCCTATCTTTCTCTTTCTCTCCCTCTCGTCCCCATCTATTTATCTCTTTCTCTCTGGTCTTTGTTTATTTATATACAGTACCTCTCTCTCTCCGTCTACTTATCTCTTCACCTATCTTTCTCTTTCTCTCTCTGTCTTCCCCCTCTATTTCTTTCTCTCTTTTTCTTCCTCTCTCCCCCACTTTCTATCTTTGTCTATTTATCTTTCTCTTCCCTGTCTATTTATCTCCTTCCCTTTCTTTCTTTCTCTTTCAATCTCTCTCTCCCTCTCTTCCCCATCTATTTATCTCTTTCTCTCTGGTCTTTGTTTATTTATATACAGTACCTCTCTCTCTCTCGGTCTACTTATCTCTTTACCTATCTTTTTCTTCCTCTCTCCACTTTCTATCTTTGTCTATCTATTTATCTTTCTCTTCCCTGTCTATCTCCTTCCCTTTCTTTCTCTCTCCCACTCTTTCTCATCTATTTATCTCTTTCTCCCCCATCTTTGTATATTTATATACAGTATCACTCTCTCTGTCTATTTATCTCCTTCCCTATCTCTCTCTCTCTCTCCGTTTCCTCCTCTATCTATTTATCTTTTTTTTCTCCAACACTTTCTGTCTTTGTCTACCTACTTATATATTTCTTTTCCCCATCTATTCATCTCCCTTTCCCTCTTTCTCTCTGTCTTTCTAACTCCCTTTTTTCTCCCTCTCTATCGTTATCTCTTTATCTCTTTATCTTTCTCCCTCTGTCTGTCTCTCCAGGTACAAATTGCTGAAGGACAACCTCTGCTTCCCTCAATGGCCACCGAGCAAAAGGACAACCTGGATGCCCTTCTCCTACACCTCTCGGACGTTCTTCAAGGTTCTCAAAACCCCATTATCCGAACATTACCGCGGAAGGAAAGTTTGGTAAAAAGTTTTCAATGTACCTCATCATAAATGGTCTCAATCTCGCTGAGCAGACTCTTGGACCGCAGGACCTTTGTGTCGTTCTGCTTAAAGTTGATGCCCTGATGGTCCAGGGATTTCAAATAGTACTTCTCGTTTTGTTCCCGCCACACTTTGTTAAAGCCCCTCTGGGCTTCCCGCCATTCCTCTTCTTTCATTTTCAACCTAGGCCGGAAGATGGAGAAAGAGGACGTGTGAAAGGGACGCCTTGGTTTAGGACATCTGGTGGACAAGGTGTGGGAGAAAACTTAGGCAAAACTTTCCTAGCATGGGCTCACCACATTCTTGTGGTCTCCTTTCCTGGGTAGCTGGAGAAGCTCGCTTATACCGAACTTTCTCCCACGCTCTTCCCATTGCATCAAAATGGCCATTTCTAGGATACTTTCCCCAAAGTGTTGGTTATGACCTACAAAGCCCTACGTGGCCCCGGACCAGAATACCTCCGAGACCGCCTTCTGCTGCACGAATCCCAGCAGCCGATTAGGTCCCACAGAGTTGGCCTTCTCCGGGTCCCAGGGGAAGAGCCTTCTCTGTGGCGGCCCCGGCCCTCTGGAACCAACTCCCCCCCAGAGATTATAGGACTGCCCCCACCCTCTTCACCTTTCCTAAGTTATTAAAAACTCATCTTTGCCGCCAGGCAAACTAACACACACCCCAATTGTCAAGGCTGGTGTATGGTTTGATTGATTGTGTGATTATTTTATTTTATTATAAGAGTTTTAAATTCTATTTTAAGATTGGATTTGTACACTGTTTATTTTGTTGAGAGTCCTCGGAGAAGGGCGGCATACAAATCTAATAAATTATTATTATTATTATTAATTAATGACTGGGCACCTTTTCAGCACGATGGGGACGGCGACGGCTGGGTTTTTCCGGAGGCCGTCGATGATGTCGGCCGCTTTGTCTGCGTATATCCTCTGCAGGGCCTTGCGGTGGATCACTTCGGAGGAGCCTCCCAAGGTGTTGTCGAGGCGGAATTTGGCTTGCTCCTCCGCCGACAAGCGGGAGAGCTTCTTCTGTATCGTTTCCAGGACTCGGATGGTGGCGAGGTTGGTCTCCAAGACCACGTCCAGCTGGAAAAGAAGAGGCTCAAATCAGCTTGGTCAGTGCTTCTCTTATAGTGGGTCGGGCTGCCCAGAGGGGGGGGGAGCATGGAGCAAGGCTGGGGGGGGCATGTGACCTTGGGGAAGATCCCCTACATGTTTTGAGAACAATAGCACACAGCTAAACTCATCTAACGAGGCAAAATTAACTGCCTTTATCTGCTTTGCTTAGCAACAGAAATATTGGGCTCAATTCTAGCCATGAAGTCAAGGGCTACCTGCTCTTCGGAGCAAGTATCAAAACGGGCACTCCGCTTGTGGTAATTTTGTGTGCCATCTGAACTAAGGTCCTGATTTTGTCCTGGGGGAAACCGGAGGCCTATCGGACCTACCTCGAACCGTTCATCCTCACATCGGTAGATGTGCTCTTCGTACTGGGTTTTCTTCGAGCTCACGAATGTAGAATCTTCAGACCAGGAAGGGAAGGAGACCCAGGTGTCATTCAAAACCTGAGCAGCAGGGAAAGAAAGAAAGAAAGAAAGAAAGAAGGAAGGAAGGAAGGAAGGAAAGAAAGAAAGAGGGGAGGGAGGGAGGGAGAAAGAGGAAGAGAGAGAGAGAGGGGAAGGAAGGAAGAAAAAGAAAGAAAGATGGAGGGAGAAAGGAGAGGAAGGAAAGAAGAAAAAGAAAGTAAGAAAGAGAAAGAAATAAAAAAGAAAGAAAGAGGGAAAGGGAGGGAGAAAGAAAAGGAGAGAAAGAAAGAAAGAAAGAAAGAAAGAAAGAAAGAAAGAAAGAAAGAAAGAAAGATTGTTACTGCCAGTAAGATAAAATGTTATTCTAACAATGATGGAAAAAAGGTTTATTAGACTGCTGAGAGGACATTGCTGCTCAGGTCACCCTGAAGGAATATGGTAGTTTGTCATAAGTGAATGGTCAGCTGTACAAGGGCGCCACCATGTGGGTGGAAAAAGGACTCATGCTGAGATACTACAGGAATACTATGAACTTGGAATAACTTTACTGTCACTCTGAATGTAGGCTGATTGGCATGCAATGAAATGAAATATTTTATCAAGGGCATCCCATAGAAACATAGAAGACTGACGGCAGAAAAAGACTTCATGGTCCATCTAGTCTGCCCTTATACTGTTTTCTGTATTTTATCTTACAATGGATATACAGTATGTTTATCCCAGGCATGTTTAAATTCAGTTACTGTGGATTTATCTACCACGTCTGCTGGAAGTTTGTTCCAAGGATCTACTACTCTTTCAGTGAAATAATATTTCCTCACGTTGCTTTTGATTTTTCCCCAACTAACTTCAGATTGTGTCCCCTTGTCCTTGTGTTCACTTTCCTATTAAAAACACTTCCCTCCTGAACCTTATTTAACCCTTTAACATATTTAAATGTTTCGATCATGTCCCCCCTTTTTCTTCTGTCCTCCAGACTATACAGATGGAGTTCATGAAGTCTTTCCTGATACGTTTTATGCTTAAGACCTTCCACCCTTCTTGTAGCCCGTCTTTGGACCCCTTCAATTTTGTCAATATTTTTTTGTAGGTGAGGTCTCCAGAATTGAACACAGTATTATTCCAAATGTGGTCTCACCAGCGCTCTATATAAGGGGGTCACAATCTCCCTCTTCCTGCTTGTTATACCTCTAGCTATGCAGCCAAGCATCCTACTTGCTTTCCCTACCGCCTGACTGCACTGTTCCATCATAGGCCAGGCTTTAAAAAGGGGAGTTTTTAGGTTCAGCCCAACCTGATAAATGTTCCCCTTAAAGCCCTCGTGTTACGGGTATCCCCCACTGAAGGAAATTCACGTTCACGGAGAGATTTAATGTGTTCCGCTAGTCATGTCTAAGTCTCTTGGTAATCCTTTTGCTCTTCTCCACGTCTTCCCTGCGTAAGTTTGAGAGCGTTTCTGAAACTAGGAGTTCCAGGCTGTTGGCGTAGTAATAGAGCCCATGGGACACAGATTGTAGGGGGCCAGAGTCTGTAAACCGCTTGGAGGGCGCTGTAAAGCACTATAAAGAGGTTCTGTGTTAGCAAAAACTTCAGAAGAGAAGGATTTAGGGGTTGTGATTTCTGACAGCCTCAAAATGGGTCAGCAGTGCGGTCGGGCGGTAGGAAAAGCGAGTAGGATGCTTGGCTGCATAGCTAGAGGCATAACAAGCAGGAAGAGGGAGATTATGATCCCACTATATAGAGCGCTGGTGAGACCCCATTTGGAATAATACTGTGTCCAGTTCTGGAGACCTCACCTACAAAAAGATATTGACAAAATTGAAGGGGTCCAAAGACGGGCTACGAGAATGGTGGGCGGTCTTAAGCATAAGACGTATCAGGAAAGACTTCATGGACTCAATCTGTATAGTCTGGAGGACAGAAGGAAAAGGGGGGACATGATCGAAACATTTAAATATGTGAAAGGGTTAAATAAGGTCCAGGAGGGAAGTGTTTTTAATAGGAAAGTGAACACAAGAACAAGGGGACACAATCTGAAGTTAGTTGGGGGAAAGATCAAAAGCAACGTGAGAAAATATTATTTGACCAAAAGAGTGGTAGATGCTTGGAACAAACTTCCAGCAGACGTGGTTGTTAAATCCACACTAACTGAATTTAAACATGCCTGGGATAAACATATATCCATTGTAAGATAAAATACAGGGAATAGTATAAGGGCAGACTAGATGGACCATAAGGTCTTTTTCTGCCATCAGACTTCTATGTTTCTATGTTTTTATATAAATCTAGGTGCGATGGCTATTACCTCCTTGCACAACGGTGTCCGGCCTGTGCATTTGGGCTGCTGGTAAGTTTTCGGCAAGGCTCGGTAGCTGGAGCCCAGCCGTTTGCAGGAAGCGTAGTCTATCTCCATCGCTATCCCCTCGGTAGCTCGCTCCTTCGGGAAGCTTTCCAGGTGGGAGGACTCTTTGTAGCCCAGGAAGTTTTTAAACCAAGTGAACAACTCTGGAAATTTTCTGAAAAAGGACGAAACCAAAAACCCATGAAAAACAGAATACGCAACATTAACGCCACTGCTGCGACAAAGGGGTTGTGCTTTTTACACTTCTTAGTAAGTTTTGAAGTTTTAATGAGCCACTAACCACCTTTATACGGTGAAAGATACAACCCCTGCTTATTTAAAACCCTCCTCCTGCACCTTCTGCGGTGAAATTTGCTACACGGCAACTACACCTTGCCATTAATTGAGGCAGGAGTATCTCTATTCCTTGAACTCTTAACTGGTTGGCAGATGGAATAAGCATGATGATCTCTGCCTGTTAATTTACATATTATTATTATTATTATTATTATTATTATTATTATTATTACAAATCTTATTATTATTATTATTATTAATACACAAGAACAGTTTTTTTCTGAACACCATCACTCTACTAAACAAATAATTCCCTCAATACTGTCAGACTTTCTACTAAATCTGCACTTCTATTTCTACTAGTTTTTTTCTTCATTCCTATCATCCTTTTCCTCCCATGTTGTATGACTGTACGACTGTAACTTGTTGCTTGTATCCTAAGATTTTTATTAATACTGCTTCTTCATTGCTTATTTGACCCCTATTTATTTATTATTTATTTATTTATTATTTGGATTTGTATGCCGCCCCTCTCCGAAGACTCGGGGCGGCTCACAACAAGTGTAAAACAAATCATAAATAATTCAATTAATTAAAATATTTAAAGATTTAAAAAACCCCATATGACAATCATTAAGTGTTGTACCACATGATTCTTGACAAATGTATATTTTATTTTATGTACGCTGAGAGCATATGCACCAAGACAAATTCCTTGTGTGTCCAATCACACTTGGCCAGTAAAATTCTATTCTATAATAATAATAATAATAATAATAATAATAATAATAATAATAATAATAATAATAAAAAAACAATTTATTAGATTTGTATGCCGCCTCTCTCTGAAGACTCGGAGCAGCTCACAACAAACAATATACAGTGTACAAATCCAATGTTTAAAAAACAGTTTAAAAATATATATTATTTCATTTATTTAATTTAACCCCGGCCCGTTTTACTACCCAGGCAAAACCTCAGGTGGCTTATTTTCAATTCTTCAACGTATGTTGTCTGTCCCACAAGGGAGCGCCCCCTATAGGCTCAGCTGCTTTATGCTGCTTACCCCAGAAATGGAGAAACCAGTTGTACAAGCTCGGCTCGGGATATGACCTCCTGATTGAAAATGACCAGGCACCGGAGGAAGTTTTCATAGGCCTCTGTGCTGCGCAGGGCTTTGCGGACCTGAAAGGTGGAATGGGAAAGAAGGAGGAGAAAGTTGGGAAAGAGAAGAGACAGCCTCTCCTGCAAAGGACCCAAACTATAATTCATTATAATCCAGAGTCCTGTGAGTAAAGGAGCTGGCTGTGATCGTAGGGATGCGGCACCCGTGGCAGGAGGAAGGGCTGGTTGCAAGTCCCTTTTTCCAATCCTCTTGGAACAGTTGTTAAAGTTGTAAGTTGAGGGTTACCTATTCCCCTTTATTGCAGAAGAATGCTGGGGGATAAGGCTGGCACTGTTTATCGTCTCTCCTACCTTGTCGAAGAACAGAGACTCTGTCCCGTGCTTCCCAGCTTCTGCAAAGGATGGGTCTTTCAAATTAAGCAGCTTTGGTTTCTTCTGTAGAGAGGAAGGACACAAAAACACACAGAGGAATAAATAAGTGACATCTACCACAACACATTTTAAATGTGCTGAGCTACTGAACAGGAGAGGAAACAATGGCACAGTATTGATACTGTTTTGATGGGACCAGCGTTTGTTCATGAAGGCAAATGTCTCCAACCTTGGCAACTTTATTTATTTAGAATTCTATGCTGGCTGAGGAATTCTGGCAGTTGGAAGTCCACAAGTCTTGACTGTAAAAAATATGATTTCAACAACCGAGTTATCGAAGCGTGGAACTCATTACCGGACTCAATTGTGTCAACCCCTAACCCCCATCACTTCTCCCTTAGACTCTCCACGATTGACCTCTCCAGGCTCCTAAGAGGCCAGTAAGGGGCGTGCATAAGTGCACTGGTGTGCCTTTCGTCCCCTGTCCAATTGTCTTTCCTTTCTTCCAACTATCCTATATATTCTCTTCCTTTCATATATCCTCTCCTCTAAGTTCACTTTCACCCTCTTTTATATTATCACATGTCTATCTTTCTTCCTATGCATTGGTGTATTGGACAAATGAATAAATAAATAAAAAAATAAAAAAAAAGTCGCAAAGTTGCCACGCCTGGAGACCCCTGAATTAAGGGACTCGGAAGCAGGCACAACATATCCACAGCAGAGGTTATAGTTCTCTGCACCCTTTCCTTAGAGCAGTGTTTCCCAATCTTGGCAACTTGAAAATATTTGGACTTCAACTCCCAGAATTCCCCATCCAGCATTTGCTGGCTGGGGAATTCTGGGAATTGAAGTCCAGATATCTTCAAGTTGCCAAGGTTGGGAAACACTGCCTTAGGAAATACGGAATAATGAAGCCGTCCATTCAAAATTAGATTATTACTTCCAGCCAGCCTGAATATGAAATTAACAAGGGACTGCTGTGGTAGACTGGTAGTTCCCTATTTGTCTCTCCTTTTTCCGAGAGGCCAGGCCAGACCTGAAGAATTAGAAATGTTTCTGGTGGTGGCTCACGCAGACTGGCCTGCTGAAATTCGTAACTCAATAACATCGATAAAATGAGAAAGTGCTGCAGAAAACATTGCTTTTATAGCATGAAAGAGCCCTCGGGTGTCCTTAACTAGTTCCTTAAATTAAAACACTGTATTGTTATTATTATTATTACTGGGAGAAAATCAGAATGTGGTATATTACTTTTATTTGCTAAGGGCTTATATCTAAGCACTGTGCAAGTACCACCCAGTGCGGACCTGGAGATGAAAGGGGTAATGGGGGTGGTGGTGTCTTACCTTGACAGGCGGAGTGACCCCCGGGGTGGCATGCCTCCGGATTTGACAGCCGTTCTGATTGGGCCTCTGCTGCTTGCTGTTCAGCTGGGGCTTCTTGATGGTGCCCCCGTGGTCGTTCCTCACCGACTCCACCTTCTCCGCGGTGGTCTTGCTCAAGAGCTTGATTGGAGAGAACCACAAGTAAGTCCATTGGTGGCCCACAGGGTTAGAACGTGCACAAATGCTTTTGTTAAGAATTGGCCTGCTTAAGAGGCTGGGAACACAGGCCATCCAATCACAGGATTTGAGTTTTGACCGTGAGATCATTCATTCATTCATTCATTCATTCATTCATTCATTCATTCATTCATTCATTCATTCACTCACTCACTCTAGATTTCTATGCTGCCCTTCTCAACTGACTCAGGCTATATATGTAGGTACTCCTTGAGTTAAGACTGTAAATTTAATTTTATCCCTGAGTCCTTCAGGATTGGGTGGCACAGAAGCTGAATTAAATAAATAAACAAATATATTTATTCGACTTCTATGTCGCCCAAGCCTATTGAATAACAAGAGATCCACCTAACCCCTATTTCGCCTCTGCCCTCCCCCCCCCCCACGTATTCCTTTAATTTTAATTTATTTATGTTTTAATGTATGTAAGCATTTAGTTTTTATGACTTTTGGTTTTACAAATATAATAATAAAACACTACAGTAATAAACAGGGTGTCCAGGGAGAAAGCATTTTGAAATTCCCTGATATTTCCCTAACATTTCCCTGTAACTTGCGATCTGGTTAAGGCCGCGGTCGTAGATGACGTCATACGAAACGGCAAAGCCGTGGAGAAATATCGGCAACTGAGGAAGCAAGTGGTTGCCAGTTATGCTCATTTTTGCTTGACTCTGCCAGGCAGGGCGATCTGGGTTATTTTTTACATGATTTTCCCCTGACTTTTAAACACTTTAATAGAGTTTGGTTCCCACCCCCCTGGTTTATTCCATTTTTTTCACAAAACCGCCTGCTGCCGCACGAATTCCAGCGGCCGATTAGGTCCCACAGAGTTGGCCTTCTCTGGGTCCCGTCGACTAAACAATGCCGTCTGGCGGGACCCAGGAGAAGAGCCTTCTTTGTGGCTGTCCCGGCCCTCTGGAATCAACTCCCCCTGGGAGATAGATTTATTTCTTTATTTATTAGATTTGTATGCCGCCCCTCTCCCTAGACTCGGGGCGGCTAACAACAACAATAAAACAGCATATGACAAATCTAATATTTAAAATAACTAAAAACCCTTACTAAAAAACCAAACATACACACGAACTGCCCCCACCTTCCTCGCCTTCCGCAAAATGCTAAAGACCCATCTCTGCCGCCAGGCATGGGGGGATTAACCTCCTCCCCTTTTTCTCTAACCTCTATATTGATCAGCTGGACCAAGTGTGTATGACTGTGTAGTTAATGGAGTTTTTTAAATACATGTATTTTAATTTAATTTAAATTTTAACGTTAGATTTGTATTGCATTGTATTACTGTCTTGGTGTGAGCCGCCCCGAGTCTTCGGAGAGGTGCAGCATACAAATCTAATAAATTCAATTCAATTCAAATTCCCCGATACTTCCCGAACCGCCGATTTCCCTGATAATTCCCTGATTTTTCCAGGTTTGCTGGACACCCTGAATAAAAGGAGAATATTTGTAGCTCAGGGTTGACGTGTGAAGTCCTTGCTGCTCTCTAAGCTGGGTTGTTTCCCTGCAGGCGTCTCGTGACCCATACTAGTAGCGCCATCAGTGCTAACACCCCCAGCACTGAAGATGTTACCCAGTTGGGTCACGAAACACCTGCAAGAAGACAAACAAGACCCGAGAGCACCAAGGACCCCCAATAATAAAATAAAATAAATAAAACTCATGATAAATCGAGTGACCTCATTGGACCATATTTTTTTTTGCAACGGTCGCATAGCAAACGTCCCGGCTCTTCAATGAACCCACGGTTCACTCCGGAACACGGTTTGCCGAAAAGCCCGGAAGTAAATGCAAAGACGAGGAATTCGAAGGCACTCACGACGGAGCTATTTGCATCTGGCAAGAACTGCCCGAATTCGGAGAGCAAGTCCTCCTGGTTCTTAAAGAGCCGCGCCACCTGGGCATAGACTTCCTGTTCGGTCAACGCTGGGGTGTAGTTGCCACCGGCTTCCTTGGCATTTCGCTGCTCTTTCTGTTAGAGGAGACGGGGGAGAAGGTTGAAGGAGACCAAGGAGGAGAAGAAGAACTATGGCAGCCTTTTAACAGCTGCCCTTTGCTCATTCCTGCTCTCTGAGCCTTGAAAATAAATTTAAAAAATTAAAACCGAGGACCCCCAGCTGGAGATTTCAAGAAGAGGAGCGAGAGATGGGCTTGGAGGCACCAATAAAGGAGAATATTTGTAGCCCAGGGTTGAGATGAAGGAATTTCTTGGTGCTCTTCTCACTATAGCACTGATGGTGTTGCCTAGTTGGGTCACGAAACGCCTGCCAAGAAAACAAGCTCAGAGTGCACCAAAAAGCCCTCACGTCAATCCTGAGCGGCAGATGTTCTCCTTTATTAAGTACCACATAGGAGTGTCAAAACATAGAAGATTGACAGCAGAAAAAGACCTCTTGGTCCATCCAGTCTGCCCTTATACTATGCCCTGTATTTTATCTTAGGATGGATGGATGTTTGTCCCAGGCATGTTTCAATTCTGTTCCTGAGGATTTACCAACCACGTCTGCTGGAAGTTTGTTCCAAGCATCTATTGCACTAATATAATATTTTCTCACGTGGCTTCTGATCTTTCCCCCAACTAACCTCAGATTGTGTCCCCTTGTTCTTGTGTTCCCTTTGCTATTAAAAACACTTCCCTCCTGAACCTTATTTAACCCTTTAACATATTTAAATGCTTCGATCATGTCCCCCCTTTCCCTTCTGTCCTCCAGACTATACAGATGGAGTTCATTAAGTCTTTCCTGATACATTTGATGCTTAAGACCTTCCACCATTCTTGTAGCCCTTCTTTGGACCCCTTCAATTTCATCCATATCTTTTTGTAGGTGAGGTCTCCAGAATTCTTTATTGGCAGCTTTCTTCTTGTAGCCAACCCAGGGAGGCAAAATACCAACAATTGAATGCCAGCGGGCAATGACCCTGTGTCCCAATGCCCATCTACAAAAGACATCTTTGCCCCCAAAACCTTCTTCTGCTCAGGTCCCCAAATTCGGAGCAGAGCATCCTCCAAAGGGAGGGATGACGGTTTGGCCGGCTCACCTGATAAGTGTGGAGAATCTCCAGAAACGCCTTATAAATGTCTGGCTGCCCTTGGAAACGGTTCTTGATCTTGTTGACGTAGTTGATGGCGTGGTTGAACTCCACGGGCTGATTGTTCTGGAGGGACGGGGTGGTCCCCAGGGAGATTGTCACGGGCGTGTGGGGCTGGACCGGCGGAGAGCGAGGGGAGGCGTAGGGGACTGGAGGAGTTTGCTGGCTGGTGGGGGTATGGGGCTGCAGCTGGGAGGGCTGAAAGAAACAGAGCAAAGGATTAGAGGGGTCTATAGGGTGCTGTACTGCAGGCCACTGAAGCCGACTGTAGATCTGTAGGTCAGCGGTTCAGATCTCATCACCGGCTCAAGGTTGACTCAGCCTTCCATCCTTCCGAGGTGGGAAAAATGAGGACCCGGATTGTTAAAAAAGTGCTATTGCTAACATGTTGTAAGCCGCCCTGAGTCTAAGGAGAAGGGCGGCCTAAAAATTGAATAAACAAACAAACAAACAAATACAGGTAGCCCTTGACCTATGATGAAGATGCTTAGTAACTGTTTGAGGTTTCAAGGATACAACAAAAAAACTGACTTAGAACAGGGCTCAAGACAGTGGGCAGAGTCAACCTGCAATGCTGCATTCTAACCATTGCACCACGAAGGAAGGAAGGAAGGAAGGAAGGAAGGAAGGAAGGAAGGAAGGAAAGAAGGAAGGAAGATAGCAATAGATCAGTGGTTCTCAACCTGGGGGTCGGGACCCCTTTGGGGGAAGTCACTTAAGACCATGGGGGAAAAGACAAATTTCTCACAGTGTTAGGAACTAAAGCTTCTATTCTGGCGCCTTGGAACATATTTTTACAATCCGACCAATCAGGCGTTTGCAGTGGGGGGGTGTCCCTCTGACCTTCCTGCCAATCAGCTTCAGGTTCTGTTGGGAGAATTGGCGCTAGGCTTATGGTTGGGGGTCACCACAACAGGAGGAACTGTATTAAGGGGTCACGGCATTAGAAAGGTTGAGAACCACTGCCCTAGACTTCTCTACGCTTCACAATGGTTCACAGCCCTCTCTCAGCTATTTACAGAACCAGCCTTTTGCCCCCAACAATCTGATGGCTGAGTCAACTCTGGGCTGGTCAGGATCGAACTACCGAACTGCTGCGTTGCATAACCACTGCGCAATGACCACAAACCTCCCAGCTATTTTGGAAACTCCCCTTTTCAAACCTCTACCCATCACCTGTCTTTCAAGAGACCCTCCCACGCCCGGATGTCGTCCTTCTCCCCCTCTTCCCAAGCAAAGCCCGCCTCTTTCACCTCCCACTCACCTTGCTGATCTTGGCGGGCGGGGGTTGTGGGGCCGGCTGTGCCGGGGCGGGAGCAGATTGTGCTGTAGGTTGAGACGGGTGGGGCTGGGGCTGCGGCTGGGGCTGGAGGCCGTGGGTCGGGATTTGGTGCACCTGCCCCGGGGTGGTTACGTTCACCATGTCGTTGGTCTGCACTTCGATTTTGTAGCCGGGAGGCAGGAAGGTGTTGAAGCCCATGATCAAATCTGGGTGGCCTTTGAAGAGCTGGGAGACGCGGCTGATCACGCCGGGAGTATCGATGCTGCGCGGGGAGCCGGCAAAAGGGAAAAAGGAAAAGAAAAGAAAGATTTATTCATTTATTTCATTTGACTTCGGTGCCACCCAATCCCAAAAGGCTCAGCGTGTCTTACAACACTTATAAAGATACAATTAAAATAATAATAATAATAATAATAATAATAATAATAATAATAATAATAATAATATATTAGATTTGTATGCTGCCCCTCTCCGAAGACTCGGAGAAAAAGAAGTCAACCACTTACTAAACCAATAAAAGCCCCATTTATAAAAACCCACAAAGCAATAAACCAATGAAATATACACATGCATACAAAGTATTCAACACAAGATGTCAGATTCGGGCCACAAATTCCAACAGATGTAAAGACAGGTTGCATTAAGGTGCAATCGCTTGTGGCAGAGGTCCCCCAAACTTGGCCACTTTATAAGACTTGTGGACTTTAACTCCCAGAATTTTCCAACCAGCATAGCAGAGCTGGCTGGAGAATTCTGGGAGCGGAAGTCCACAAGTCTTAAAAGTTGCCAAGTTTGTAGACCTCTGAAATAGATAAGACAGAGAGAGAGAGAGGATAGACAGATAGATGTAGACAGACAGATAGATACAGACTGAGAGATAAATGAGAGGATAGGTAGGTAGGTAGGTAGGTAGGTAGATTAGATAGATAGGTAGATTAGATAGATAGGTAGATTAGATAGATAGATAGATAGATAGATAGATAGATAGATAAGATAGATAGATAGATAGGATAGGTAGGTAAGTAGGTAGATGATATTTGTTGAATGAGCCACAACAGTTGGATTCCCATCAAATGAAGGAAAATGAAAAAATTTAAATTAAAAAAAAAAGCAAAAAAAGCAGCCACTCCTTATACCTTTGAGATTTAAACTCCTTCATTATATCCAAGAAATCATTGTAGACTTGAGGCTGGCTACCGAATTGCAGCTTCACCTGGTCTAGGTAAGAAAGAGCATCTTCGACCTGGAACCAAAATAACCCCAAGTTAAAAACATCCCTTGCCAACAACGTTTTCGTCTCCAGTAAACTTAGCTCGGATACTTGTAACAAAATACTGATAAAAGCGAACCTTATTTTAAATGTTCAAAACTGAACTTAGGGGCCTAATAATATTTATAGAGCAATAACTTCCCAACCAATTTTAAGTAGAAGACCAGGAAGATTGATTTGGCTAATAAAAAGAAATGAGCTGTAATAAACTTACATTGAGACGTTAATCTCAGTTTAAGTCCATTAATAATTGTGGTATTTTATTGTATTCCGGGAGATACATGCTCTTCAAAGCATTCAGAGAAGGAAGAGCCTTCTCTGTGGCGGCCCCGGCCCTCTGGAATCAACTCCCCCCTGGAGATTAGAATGGCCCCCACCCTCCTTGTCTTTCGCAAGTTACTCAAGACCCACCTATATCGCCAGGCATGGGGGAATTAAGACATCTCCCCCAGGCTTTCTTATATTTTATGTTTGGTATGTATGTGTTTTATGGTTTTTAAATTGTTGGGGGTTTTTTAATGTAATTTTATTATTAGATTTGTTCCATTGTTATACTGTTTTTATTGTTGTTGTGAGCCGCCCCGAGTCTTCGGAGAGGGGCGGCATACAAATCTAATAAATTGAATTGAATTGAATTCAGAACTGACTTCGCTTCCAATGCTTTTACGCTTTTTGCATCTTTCAACATAACCCAGCAAAATGATCAAATGTTTTAAGTTGAATAGAACTTTGCACAAAGCTCCAAAGCTATTAGTAGGCACGAAGTAGCCATTAGCATCGTATCTTCACTGTTTATAAAAACACGGCTCATTTTTGGACCACGGGGGGAGGGACGTGTATAAGTGGGTGGGTGGGTGATTGATGAATATATGGGGATGGGGAGCACGGGTGAACAGCCCAACAAGAGTTTCTCTTTTTGGAGGAGATTAATTGGCTGGGAAATTTGGGTGGCAAAATTAGCTTTTTTTAAAATTGGAGGTAGTTTGTGTGTTTATGTTTATGTTTATTAGATTTGTATGCCGCCCCTCTCCGTAGACTCGGGGCGGCTCACAACACAATAAAAACAGTTCATAACAAATCTAATAATTTACAATTTAAGATATTTTAAAAAAAACCGTTATTAAGCAGACATACATACAAGCATACCATACATAAATTGTATAGGCCCAGGGGAGATATTTCAGTTCCCCCATGCCTGACGACAAAGGTGGGTTTTAAGGAAAGGCAAGGAGGGTAGGGGCAGTTCTAATCTCTGGGGGGGGGGGGGGGGGGCGGCCCTGGTTCCAGAGAGTCAGGGCCGCCACAGAGAAGGCTCTTCCCCTGGGGCCCACCAAGCGACATTGTTTAGTTGACGGGACCCGGAGAAGGCCCACTCTGTGGGACCTAATCGGTCGCTGGGATTCGTGCGGCAGGAGGTAGTAGAATTTGGGAATATATACCTGAAATTAAAAGTTTTATATTTTTGGAACTACGAGTTAAAATGAAAACATAGTGGTGGTGGTGGTGGTGGTGGTTGTTATTATGATTATTATTCTTTAGAAATTAAATTTACAGCAACAATCTGCTAACAGGATAGGACACCCTGGACAGTGATAGGAAGGTAGAGAGGAAATGAGAGGTGGAGGGAAAGAGAGAGGAGGGGGAGATGTTTGGGAGGAGTGAAAGGGAAGTAGGTAGAAGGAGGAAAGAAAGAGGAAGGGGGTGCAAGAAAAAATATAGCTAAGGGGGCAGACTGTTGTTGGTAAAAAATCTTTTGCAATATTAACAATGGATAAAAATGTATAATTATGAAATTGATGTCATTTGTGTAATATTGAAAGTGTACACATTTGTTCAGTTTGTATGTGAAAGGTGGAGAAAAATAAAAGAAATTGGGGAAAAAAACGTTTTTCTTTTGAGATTGTCAGCGAGTGCCTGGAAAGAAGTAAGTGGACGATCGAACGGATTAACTCTGGCCAGGCTCTGGACCAGACTCACCTTCAGCCTCTGGAACTGCTGCTGCCCCTGGACTGGTGGTGTCGGCGGAGTCGGGTGGGCATGGCTCTGGACCACTTGGCTCCCATGGGGCTGAACGGGGGTGGGGTGATGGTGCCCGCTGTGGACGGCAGCTAAAGTGGGGCCGTGGCTGTTGGAGCTCTGGGGAACGGTGGACACCTAGGGAAGGGTGGGGAGCAAGGAAAACCACAGGGGGGGGGGGGTTTAGTGTTAGTACTATGTACACATTTCGGCCGGCCAGGAAGGACGTCTTTGTGACGTCAAAGCTCCGCCCATGGAATTCCCTATTGGGATTCCCCACCTCCTTTCCAGCCTCCCGACCGGCCCGACAGCTCCGCGGCTCTTTTGAAAAGCTAACAGCCGGGCGGCAGGGCTTCTCAGCGTCCTCCTGAACCCGAACGCCGACCCCGAACTTTTGCCGAACCTCCGGGTTCGGCGTTTGGGAGAACGCCGAGAAGCCCCCTGGCTGTTTCAAGAGGCGACAGCCGGGCGGTGGCGGTTTTTTTTCCTTGTACGCATTAATTCATTTTACATTGTTTCCTATGGGAAACGATGTTTCGTCTTACGAACTTTTCGCCTTACGACCCTCGTCCGGGAACCAATTAGGTTCGTAAGACGAGGTATGACTGTACTTGAGATTCTTAACGTTTAATAGGCAAGTTGTTCTTTTTTTTCTAGCCAGCGGTCAAAGGGATCCCAGCAATTATTGAATGTGGATTCGTCACTATTTCTAATTTCCAAGGTTGATTTGGTCATTTCAGCCGCAGAAGTATCTTGAAGAACTGCACTCTAACCACTGCACTACCGACTGTTCCATTCTGATGAGCAGCAACAAGGACCCCCCCAAAGCGAGCTCTCCCCCTGCCCCCTTTCTGCCACGGGGCAGCTCCTTCTCCTGCCCTGGAGCCTTTCCGGCGCTTGCGCGAAGAGGATGGGCAGCGTCTCTTACCTGGTAGCTGGGAGTGACCGAGTACTGGATCCCGGTAGCGGACTGCATGGTCTCCGAAACCGATTCATAGACAGGGGGCGCTGGAGCGAGCACGCGGTGCTGGTGCTGGAAGGGCTCGGCGCTGCTGGCGATGCGCCTCTGCTGGGTGGACGCGTAGACGGGGGAGTCCTGTTCCTCCACTCGCCGCTTCATCTTGAATTCATGCTCAGGGAAGCCCCACGAAACCTGCGGGAGAAGACGGGGAGGGTGAAAGGGAGCATGGCCTGGACTCACGGCCACTTTCCGCGGCGGAAGGGAGACTCCTTTTAGGCCAGTGTGGTTTGTTTGTTTATTCATTCATTCATTCATTCATTCATTCAATTTTTATGCCGCCCTTCTCCTTGGACTCAGGGCAGCTTACAACACGTTAGCAATAGCACTTTTTTTAAAAAACAAAGCCAGCCTATTGCCCCCACAATCCGGGTCCCCATTTTTCCCACCTCGGAAGGATGGAAGGCTGAGTCAACCTTGAGCCGGTGATGAGATTTGAACCGCTGACCTTCAGATCTACAAGTCAGCTTCAGTGGCCTGCAGTACAGCACTCTACCTGCTGCGCTACCCCGGCTCACCCCGGTTTGGAAGCGAATTGCTGCGGCTGTCAAAATTTATTTATTTATTTATTTATTTATTCATTCATTCATTCATTCATTCATTCATTCATTCATTCATTCATTCATTCATTCATTGGATTTGTATGCCACCCCTCTCCGAAGACTCGGGGCGGCTAACAGCAATAACAAGACAGCATACAATAATAATCCAATACTAAAAACAGTTAAAAACCCATTATTATAAAAACCAAACATACATACAGACATACCATGCATAAAATTGTAAAGGCCTAGGGGGAAAGAGGATCTCAGTTCCCCCATGCCTGGCGGCAGAGGTGGGTTTTAAGTAGCTTACAAAAGGCAAGGAGGGTGGGGGCAATTCTAATCTCTGTGGGGAGTTGGTTCCAGAGGGACGGGGCCGCCACAGAGAAGGCTCTTCCCCTGGGTCCCGCCAAGCGGCATTGTTTGGTGGTTAAGTGAGTTCCCACATTTGCCTCTGCTTGTCACATGACCCCGGGAGAATGCAACGGTCATAAACGCGACTCAGTTGCCAAGCGTTTAAATTGGGACTGTTAAATGGTCACTAAATGTGAAAAATGGTCTAAAGTCACTTTTTTTCAGTGCTATTATGACTTCGGTCACTAAAGGAAAGGCTGACTCTGTGGTTCTCAATCTTTCTAATGCCGCGACCCCTTAATACAGTTTCTCATGCTGTGGTGACCCCCAACCATAAGTCTAGCGCCAATTCCCCCAACAGAGCTTTAAGCTGATGGACTGGCCAGAGGAACACGCTCACTGTAAATGCCTGATTGGTCGGATTGTAAAAATATGTTTCCAAGGCGCCAGAATAGAAGCTTTAGTTCCTAACACATCCACCACCACCCCCGAAACATAAATGATCTAAGTGAGGGGTGCCCATCCATGGCCACTTTTGAAATTGTATACTACACGAGTCAAAAAGAGGGCTGTGAAAATATTGACTGACCCCTCGCATCCTGGATATAAACTGTTTCAACTCCTACCCTCAAAACGTCACTACTAAGCACTGCACATCAAGACAACTAGACACAAGGACAGTATGTATGATTGCTTCTTTAAATTGGGGTTTTTTAAATTACTTTTAATATTAGATTTGTTTATATTGTCTTTTTACTGTTGTTAGCTGCCCCAAGTCTGCGGAGAGGGGCGGCATACAAATCTAATAAATAAATAAATAAATAAATAAATAAATAAATAAATAGATAGATAGTTTTTCCCCGAACGCCATCACTCTGCTAAACAAATAATGCCCTCAATGCTGTCAAACTATTTACTAAGTCTGCACTACTATGACTACTATTTTTTCCCATCATCCCTATCACCCATCTCCTCCCACTTATGACTGTAACTTGTTGCTTGTATCCTTAAGATTTTTATTAATATTGTTTCCTCATTGCTTATTTCACCCCTGTGACAATCATTAAGTTTGTGCCTCATGATTCCTGACAAATGCATCTTCTTCTTTTATGTACACTGAGAGCATCTGCACCGAAGACAAATTCCTTTGTGTGTCCAATCACACATGGCCAATAAAGAATTCTATTCTATTCTAAAAAAAATCCGTTGACTTCAACTCCCAGAATGGCATGTATTTTGAAAGACACCCTGACTGTGATCTGCAGCCGCTAAGAGGGTAAACAGAAGTAATTTTGAGCAATGCATGATCTTCGCTTGGTGTGTTAATTCTGAAACGTGTCTGGAGAGAGAGGGTGTGTGTGCGTGTGTGTTAATTGCATCTGGAGCGTTTATTGTGAGCTTTGCTGGCACTGCAGTTCCAATGAATGAGTCACTTGGAATCAAAGCATAGTAAATATCCTCCCGTGCCCTCCCCAATGAAACACACACCTTACACACGGCTTCGAAGCAGCTGCTATTGGGCTGCCCACAGGAGGAGGCAAAGGGAGCACGGCCGGAGCAGATACTGAAGAATTAGGAACTCTTCTCCCTTTCAAAACGATGGCCCCCACCCTCCAAAAAAAAGGGGGAGAAGTGCCTTTGGAAACCAGCCCTCGGGCCCACCTTAAACTAGCTTGTCCGAATACAAATGTATTAAATGAGAAAGGCTCTCCCCCCCCCCCAATCTTCATCCTTCACACCCTCAAATCACATTTGTGCCTGCCAATGCCAACCTTTGATTATTATCAGTTTTTATTTATAGATCGGAAAGGATAATTTGGTCAAATGGACATTATTTCCACCCGTGCTTAGTTGTTTTAGTATTGGATTTACATGCTGTTTTTTGTTACTGTTGTTAGCCACCCCGAGTCTATGGAGAGGGGCGGCATACAAATCCAATAAATAGATAGATAGATAGATAGATAGATAGATAGATAGATAGATAGATAGATAGATAGATAGATAGATTAGATTGATGGATCGATGGATGGATAGATAGATAGATAGATAGATTAGACCAATGGATCAATTGATAGAGATAGAGATAGATATATAGTTAGAGATAGATAGATAGATAGATAGATAGATAGATAGATAGATAGATAGATTGAGATAGATAGATAGATAGGTAGACAGAAAGATAGATAGATAGATAGATTAGATTAGATCAATGGATCAATTGATAGATAGAGATAGAGAGATAGATATATAGTTAGAGATAGATAGATAGATAGATAGATAGATAGATAGATAGATAGATAGATTGAGATAGATAGATAAGTAGACAGAAAGATAGATAGATAGATAGATAGATAGATAGATAGATAGATAGATAGATAGATAGATAAAAAAATAAAATCCCCATGTCTGCAGATCTGTGTTGAATGAGACAGCCAAGTCAACAGACTTGTTTTATATGAATTACCAGCCGGGTCCAAAACTGGCGGAAGGGCTTAAGCATAAAACTGATCAGGAAAGACTCCATGAAACTCAATTTGTATAGGACAGACGGGAAAGAGGGGCCATGATCGAAACATTTAAATATGTGAAAGGGGTAAATAAGGTTCAGGAAGGACGTGTTTTTAATAGGAACAGTGAACACAAGAACAAGGGGGCAAAATCTGAGGTGAGTTGGGGGAAAGATCAGAAGCAACGTGAGAAAATATTAGTAGTAGATCCTTGGAACAAACTTCCAGCAGACGTGGTTGGTCAATCCACAGGAACTGAATTTAAACATGCCTGGGATAAACATATGTCCATCCTAAGATAAAATACAGGAAATAGTATAAGGGCAGACTAGATGGACCAGGGGGTCTTTTTCTGCTGTCCATCTTCTATGGCTCTATGTTAAGTGTGAGGGAGGCTGCCTATCTCCCCTCTTCAGCGCCTAGAAGAAAAAGCTTTTAAGGAATGGAGATGTTAATTCCTTCTGCACGGACTGTGCATTTTGGTCTTTGTGCCTGCAATGAAGATGAATAATACAAATGTTCCGGCATTTCATTGCGGTAATCGAACATGGTTAATGAGCCACTGAGTACTGTACATGGAAATTAATCTGTGAAAATATACCTGAATAATGTACTTCACGTCAGAAGATGAACCTTCATTCACCCTGCTAAAGGGGAAACTGAAGATGCTGACAAGACCAGAAAGACCCTTGCCACATCTGCACCCCAAACATTGACGCTGTATTTATCGGAATAGTAAATGTACACAAAGGTGGGCCATAAAATGACAGGTGGGGGAAGAGTCTTGCACAGGGTTTGAAAGGAAAGGAACTTTCCACCACTTGGGAAATCTAAACATTAAGGACAGAGGGAAGCATGGGACCAAAAGAAAAAGTACCACCTGTTCTGTTTTCAGTACAATTTTCAAGACAAACCTGGATAGATAAGCAATGAATAATCCACAATTACAGTAGTCCTTGCAATGTGTATTTTGCATAGATCTTTCAGCCTTTGGGGCCTGTTGTGGTTAGCTCTGGCCCAGCTCCTGCCCCAAGGACTGTGGATGTGGGGGAGACATCCACATGCTGCAGGCCTGTTTTGCCCCCCCGTGGAATCTGCTGATGAAGGCTCCTCTGACCAAGAAGACATGAGTGACAGGGAGGAGGAGAGTGTGGCAGACAGCTCAGAAGGAGATCAATTCTCTAGCTCCTCCTTGGATTCAGAACAAGAGTTAATGATACAGCCACGCATGCGGAGAGCGATGCATAGGCAGCAACAACTGAGAGATTATTATCAAAGGAAATGAGGCCACCTGTGGTTGGGTGGGGCTGTGGTCATTAGTGAGGCTGCTATAAAGAGCAGCCTGTTGGTTTGGCCATTGTGGAGGATTATCTGATCGTTGTGTTTTGTGACTGCTTTGCTGCGTTTGACCTTTTGTGTGCTGATTTTGCCCCGCTTTGAAACTAAACCAGAGCAAAGTGTGTTTCACTTTGTGAAAGAAGAAGGACTGTGAATTGCCTCACAGCTGCAAGCTAAGTATCACAGGACTGATAAGGCATTTGTACAAATTATCAGTTTGTTTGGAGACGAGTGTTCTTTGCTATACCAAAAGAGGGCTTAGTTTAAGTGAATTTTCATTATAAAGAACAATGTTTTGAATTTTCAAACGTGTGTTTGTCTGAAATTTGTACCTGTGAATTTTTGGGAGGAGTCTACCAGAGAGCCCGACAGAACAGGGCCATGACAGAAGGAAAGTGGACGGGACTTTATTAATTACAATTTGATATTACTACCTGGGAAGAAAATTGTGGAAATGAACAGGAAAAAAAGAAAGGCTAAGAGGGATGGGTGTATTTTTTGTTCAGACTTCATTGTTTGAGCTTTCCATCACTGGATTAAATCTAAGCAACAATTAAGACAGGGAGACTATTCAGAAAACCTGGCTGTCCATACCAGCTCTGACATCGCTCATATTTAAAAAATTTACATGTTCTGGAACAACTTTAAGGGACAATCTGGGATGAAGCCTGAGAGATTCTGGGAGCTGAAGTCCATACAACATAAAATTGTCAAGCATGGGGGGTGGGAAACATTATACATATTGAACACCTGTATATAATTGCGTTGGATCAATATATCTATTGATCCAACACATTTGGGGTGCCACAAGTTGGGAAAATGTTGGATTATGATGTCAATCCCTAACATACACATTGTTAATAAAGGCATGAATTAAATTTATTATTGATGCATTAGACTGGTTGGAAAGCTCACTGAAGCTGTAGTGGATCTGATACCTGATAGAATTACATTTTATGATGTACTGGAAGGCGCAAAATATAATCCAGTAAAAATTGGAGATTCGGATGTGTGTAACTTTTTCCCAGGACTCTTCACCTGTAATCCTAAATAGACTTGCCAGGAAGTGTGTTATACAAGAGACATTTTTGACGTTTTGAGTTCGAAAATGAATAGCCTTTTGAATAAAAAATGTAAACTGTGGGTAGCATCCCATCGGTACGCCTCTAAATCAATAGACTTGCATCTAAGTATTTTACACGAAACAAAAACATCGCTCATGTCTGATTTAGTGTGTTATACAAACATTGCTATTGTGGTTTCAAAAACTTAGTTTGCGTTTTTAATTCAAGATCTGCGTGTGTGTGTGTGTGTAAAACACCAGTCTAAAGATGAGTGTGATCTCATCAAAACGTCGCAAAGACATTCCCGATCTTACACAAGAAAAGACCCGAACACACCAAAACTGACATACCTATACCCGTGAAAATCTACAAAAACAATTCTATATCTATTACTTAAACCAATGGTTTAATATATTTATGTGAACCCAACTGTTCGTCAGATGATCAAAGCCATTTTTGCTTGGTTTCCAAGCAGCAAAATAAATAAATAAAAATGAAAAATAAAAATAAACAAAATGAAACTTTAGCCCCAATGAACTATTAATACTACTGCGTTTTCGGTAGTTAGCATCACGACAGGAAATCAAATATAGAGGAATCTTAACGACGTTACAAAGGACTTTGCAAACAGATCCTGCATGTTTAACCAGCAATGCGGAATAAAATCATGAAGAAATCTCAGATTTCTCAAATATATAAAAACTAGCTCAGGGTTTGTTTGTTTTTTTACGAAAAACCCACAATCTTGTTATTGAGTGAAATATTAGGTGTCCAGTCATCCACGCTAAGCTAGCTATCTATTTCTGACCCGGGGATTAATTAAGCTTTGCATTCCTAAAATAGGAAATAAACAAGAGGAAAAAAAGGCTGGCCGGCCGGCCCTCCAAATTTCATGCCGCTAAACAACGGTGATATTTAAACAGCCTCTCACAAAGGCTGTGCATTGAATCATTCCATTTAAAGCACACTCAAGAGGAGACTTAACAGGAGTAAATCCCATTTTAGCACACCCTGGTGCCTGGCCGAGGGCTGCCTGTTGGTGGGGAGATGTAGAGCATCTGAGGACAGAGGCGAAAGGGACGGAAATGAGATTCAGAGCAAGTGGCCGGAACGGCAAAGAGCCGATATGCAAAAGGCCACCAAGGTCTCACAAGGGTGTCCCCGAGACGCTCGGCTAAGACCGAGTGACCGCACAGCCAAAACATCCTCAAGGATTTCTCCAGGGGACTCAGGGATGCGGCATTTATCGCCAACAGATGCTTGCAATTTGGAGCACGGCTTTAGAAGTGACCGTTCCCCCTCCTCCTCCTCCACCCCCTCCTCTCCTCTCTCTGTCACCTCATGCCCCCCCCCTCCCCAGCATTGCATAAGTGAGCGGTGGAGCAGCATATAAAAAGGCAGCTACCAAAGTAAAAAATAAAATAAAAATGGAATCACGCAAAGGAAGAATGTTGGGAGATCGCGAGAGAGGATCTAAAGGTTGGATGACCATCTATTAAGTATACAGTGCAGTGATGGCGAACCTATGGTGGCACACGGACATATCTGCTGGCACATGAGCCGTTGTCCTAGCTTAGCTCCATGGTGCATGTGTGTGCCGCCCAGCTGATTTTTGGCTCACACAGAGGCTCTGGGAGGGCGTTTTTGGCTTCTAGCAGCCTCTGGGAGGATGGGAGAGGGCATTTTTATCCTCCAGGGAGGCCTTTGAGCCTGGGGAGGGCGAAACATGAGCCCACGGAGGCTACCAGGAGTTGGGGGACAGGCGATTTCCGGCCTCCGGTGGGTGGGGGAAACTGTTTTCACCCTCCCCAGGAATTGAATTATGGGTGTGGGCACTTGGGCATATGCGATAGTGCACACCCACGCTCTTTCGGCACTGAAGGAAAAAAGGGTTCACCATCACTGGTATAGCGGAAGTAGATTCCCGCACTGTTAAGTAGGTGGGATCAGACTGTAGGTCCAGCTGCAAGTTGGCAACTTTTGAGATGTATGGACTTCAACTCCCAGAATTCCCCAGCCAACTATGGGAGAATTCTGGGAGTTGAAGTCCTCAAGTTGCCAAGGTTGAAAAACACTGATCTGAAAATTATCGTATGGATTATAGGAGGTCTGAATGGAATAATAATAATAATAATAATAATTATTATTATTTATTAGATTTGTATGCCGCCCCTCTCCGAAGACTCCCACATCTTGAAGATGGTGGCCGGGGCATTCTGGCAAATGAAGTCTACATATACCACAAACTTTAAGAAACCACCAGACTGAAAGATCGCAAAGATCCCTGATTTTTTTTCTTGAGAAAAAAAAGGGTCAATGAAAAATTTCTTTGCTGCTGCAACCAGTGTTCCCTCTAATTTTTTTTGGGGGGGGGCGGAAAAGTATAGTGTCTGAGCGGCAGCCCCTTCGGGACTGGGCGGCACAGAAATAATAAATAAATAAACAAACAAACAAAAAACCCACCCTGTTTTGCCTGAGAGAATTTCAAAATAAAATACTGTACTGTGTGTCTATAACAGTGAGCTCATAATAGAGCAACTCTATCAATATCGAAATGCCACTTAAATAGTTGAGCTAGTTTCAAACTAGATTTTGATTTTCTTTCCTCTTCCTTACTCCCTTTCTTTTTCTTTCTCTTTTCCTTCCTCTCTTTTTTTTATCTCTTTCTCTCTCTTCCTCTCTCTCTCCTTCCCTCTCACTCTTTCCCTCTCGGCTTCTGGGCAGGTTTGGAAAACTCTGAGTTGATGATGATTTTTAAGTGAGCGATTGCTCACTGCTCAGCTTAGAGGGAACTATGGCTGCAACAATTAAGGAAGTCCCCACCCCTTGCTTAGAAGCTCCATCATTCAGTAGGGCTTGGCAGCTCTCAATCAGCTGTGTTTGTGTTCAAAAGGACAGGAAGGGACTAGTAGGGGGTGATGGGAGAAAGGAAGCCCTGAGATGGGACCCGCATAACCTCCTCCCCCCTCCCCTGCCCCATTGCAAGGGGGAAGACTCAGGCCCATCACCCTTCCTCCCACTGTGGCTCTCTTATTTACTGATTTAGCCAATAAATCAGTAGGTCACCGATATACAGTTTAAATAAAGGTTCAGCAATTATATACGTTTATCACACTTGCAGTATCCCAGACCCACAGGGTTCCCCTTTTGTGACCATTCTGTCTGGTAATAAGCAGAGTCAAGGGAGAATCCAGATTCACTTAAATCCTCGGAGAGGGGCGGCATACAAATGTAATAAATTATTATTATAATTATTACTAACTTAACAACTGCAGTGATTCACATAATAACAGTGTCAAGAAAGATTGTAAGATGGGACAAAACCCACTTAGCAAGTGTCTTGCTTAGCAGTGGAAATATGGGGTCAACTCTGGCTGTAACTTTGGGATTACCTCTCTCGCTCTGTGTGTAGATAAGAGAAATAGAGGGAGAGAAGGCGGAGGAGACAGATAGAGATGATGAAGACAGATGGATGATAATGATAGAAAGTATAGAAGAGAACGAGAGTGAGAGAGAGGAAGGGGGGGCAGGAGAGAGAAATGAAAGATAGAAATATAGAGAGACAGATTAGAAAGAGAGAGAGTGGAAGGGAGGAAGGGGAGAGAAATTGTAGTTGAGAAAGAGAGAGAGAGAAGAAGGGAGAGAAGTGACAGAAAGACGATAGATAGATGAGAGGGTGGGAGGGAGGGGGAGAGAAATGATAGATGAGAAAGAGAGAAATGATAGAAATGATAGGTGGATGGATAGATAGATGAGAGAGAGAGTGGGAGGGAGAGAAATAAAAATGAAATATAGATAGAAAATTGATAGATATATAGATAGGTAAGTAGATATGTATGGAGAGATAGATGAGGGTGAGAGAAATGAGAAGATAGAAAGATGATAGATAGAAAGATGGAGCGATAGATGAGTGAGTGGGAGGGAGAAATGAAAGATAATTGATATATAGATAGGTAGGTAGATAGATATGGAGAGATAGATAGATGAGAGAGAGAAAGGGAGAAATGAAAGATTGAAAGATGATAGACATGGAGAGATAGATGAGAGAGAGAGAAATGATAGACAGACAGATGATGGATGGATAGATTGACAGACAGAGAGACAGCTTTATAAAATATATGTGGACAATCTTATATAGGAGATCCTAAAATGGATTAAAATACAACCACAATAAAAGCACCCTGATGGGGAGCCAGAGAACGGCCATGGGAGAGAGAGAGGCTCCACGCCGAGATCTAAGGCAGTGTTTCCCCACCTTGGCATCTTGAAGAGACCTGGACTTCAACTCCCAGAATTCCTCAGCCAGCGAATACCAAGGTTGGGAAACACTGATCTAAGGGAACCAGCCAGATGTGATGGAGTGGCGCCCCCCCCATTACCCTCAAAGCCGGAGAAAAGAGGCAAGGGAAGCCCCCCCCCCCCCCACCAGATCCGCCGCCCCGCCCCAAAAGCCACGGAGGAGGGGGGAGGAGCCGTTGCAGCCTCCCAGCCCCACCTGCCCGCGGCTGGGGGATGATAGGCCCGGGAATTCCACCCGTCCGCCCTCCCGGCGCGGGAGCAGAGAACAGGCCCGCCCCGCTCCTCCGCGTCGAGAGGCATGACGGGAGGGGGCGGAGCCTCGCGGCGGCCTTAGGGGGGTGGAGCCTGCGGGGAGAGCGGGGGCGGCGCGGCTAACCCGCCGCGGCCCGTTCGAGGAAGCCGAAGGGGCGGAGCCGAGGAGCAGCCGGAGCCGTTGATTGGCCGAGCGCCGGCGGGCAGCCCCGCCCTCCCCACTGCACGCTCGAGAGCGCGCGCGCCACACGCCTCCAGGCCCCGCCCTCGCGGCCTCCCTCGCTCCCCGCGCGCGCGCCCCCCCTCCTCCTCCCGCAGACTCGGGCTCTCGTCACGCCGCGCGCGCTGCCCCTCCCTCCCGGAGCGCCCTCGCTCGCCTCGCCTCCCCTCACCTGTGTGCCGCTGCCGCCGCCAGTGACCACTGCTTCCCCTCAAGAACCGGCGCGGCGAATCCTGGTCGGCGTCTCCCGTCTCTCTCCTCACCGCGCTGAGGAAAAAGCAGAAGGCCGGGCCGGGCCTGACTCAGGAATGGAGGTCAAGCAGGCCTCGGGCTCCCGTGAGGGGTCCGTCCGAATGGGAAGGGCCCCCGCGGCCACAGACCAACCGTCTCAGGACGGTCGCTGCCGAGCGCTGGCCGCTTCTCTGTTCCCTGAGAAATCCCGCCCCTCCCCTGCTCCTGGGAGGCTTCCCGCGCGACTACAGGACGGTCGCGCTGCCGCTCCGACGCCTCGGCCAATCCCCGCGCAGCGCAGCCTCCCTTCCGCCGCCCCGATTGGCTGCCAGCTCCCAGGAAGGGGATGCCAAAGGCGGGTTGGGAGAGGGGAGGGGGGACTGTAGGAAAAGGGGTGGGGAGAAGCTGAGAAAATGTCCGTATGGGACACGGGGGATCCGCCCCGCGCGACGCCGATTGGCTGGAACTCTACAGCCGAAGCTTCCTTTTGGACGAAAGGTGCCGCCAGTCAAAACCGGAGGGTGGGATTTACAAGAGAGCGGGCGAGGAAAAGAGGCGGCTCCGCCCTCGACGCTCTCGGCCTGACTCCGCCCCCTCTGGCTGGCGGGAGGCCCCGCCCCTTCTCCGGGGAGCCCTATTGTGGAATGTTTACATCCGCGCTACTGCTGCCTTTGCGAACCCGCGCAGCGTGGCTGGCGTGCAAGCGCAGCCCCGTGCAACCACGCCGGGAAAGAAGGGGGCGAAGGCGGCAAAGCCCCCAAACCTATAAAAGCCCCAGGCTTCCAAATGCAACCAAGCAGGCGCCCCTCGGTTGCAAAGCGCGCGCACAAAAAACCCCCAGCTGATGTTGCTGCAACTGCACCTCTTCCTCCACCGCCCCCCCCCCCAAAACGGGAAACCCGCGCAGCGCAAGCAACCTTTCCCCTGCCCGGAAGCCTCTGTGGAGGCGGAGACAACAGGTCTCCCTCCGCGCTTTGCAATCGCCGGGCGCACCGATTCATTCCCCCAAATGCATTTCCTCCCCCTCCATAAAATCTCGGCCCCAGCCAATTTCTGCACAAAACATGTATATATAATTATGTATATTTATGTTTTTTCTGTTCAGCAAAAACATGTGTTATATATGTATATGTATTATATGTATGTATACTGCATATATATGTATATATGTTGCCAAGATATGTATATCTATATATCTTGGCAACATATATACATATATATACAGTATACATACATATAATACATTTATAAATATATATACATATGTGTGTGTTTTCTGTTCAGCAAAAACAGCAACCCCTTTGCGCTGCGGCGAAGCCCAAACGTGGCACTTGGACAGGGTTTGCAATAAAGCCGAGCAGCTCTTTCGAAGCCCAATAAAGAAACTTCCTTCCACACACACTTTAAAAAAAGAAATAATAAGGTAATTTTTTCATAGACGGTTTGCTTTAAAAAAAAAAAAGTCCGGAAATAAGCACTATGCAAATCGCACAGGATGTTTCACTTAGAAAAGTAGAAGATTGACGGCAGAAAAAGACCTCATAGTCCCTCTAGTCCCTCTAGTCTGCCCTTACACCCCTGCATTCGACTATACTGCTAAAAAAAAAATTAAGGGAACACTTAAACAACAGAATATAACTCCCAAGTAAATCAAACTTCTGTGAAATCAAACTGTCCACTTAGGAAGCAACACTGGTTGACAATCAATTTCATTTTGTTGTCAGAACTTTCAACTTGGTACAGAACAAAGTACAGTATTCAATGAGAATACTATGTATTTTATTATGTGTATACCCACTAAAACCCTCATTGTGTATTGAACAAAAATAAATAAATAGAATATTTCATTCATTCAGATCTAGGATGTGTTCTTTGAGTGTTCCCTTTTTTTTAGCCTGCCCTTATACTATTTCTTGTATTTTATCTTAGGATGGATCTATGTTTATCCCAGGCATGTTTAAATTCAGTTCCTGTGGATTGACCATGTCTGCTGGAACTTTGTTCGAAGCATCTACTACTCTTTCAGTCAAATAATATTTTCTCACGTTGCTTCTGATCTTTCCCCCAACTAACCTCAGATTGTGCCCACTTGTTCTTGGGTTCACTTTCCTATTAAAAACACTTCCCTCCTGAACCTTATTTTTTTTAAACCCAAATGAATCACATAATTAAAGCATTTAATGGGAAATGGGCTCTCCATTAGACAGTCCACAAAAACATCGAGTTTGTATTTCCTGGTGATTGTTGTGGCCGATTTTAACATGGGTACTTATTAAGCTAGAGGCTTGATGGGAATTGTACAAAATTCCCATCATGGATTCTCCTACAATCCCTCGTTTCCATTGCAGCACATATACAAAAGGCTACAGAATATTAACAACAAACCCATCTTCCAAATGTGGCTGTTTACACACTCCATCCACTCACAAGTACACCTACGAATTCTTGGAAAGGACATGATAGAAAACCTGGAAGCAGATTTTTTAAAATGGAACATTAGGTGCAAAAAAGTCCTTTGGGAGTCATATTAACCCAAATCAATCAATAAATCAACCAACAAATAAATAGCTACATTCTGCTACTGAAAAATATTTCATAAAGCAACACTGAAATACATCGTGCGCGCTCTGCCGAGACCCCAAAACAGCCAGGAATATTTTAATTCATCCTGCCGTGTGTCAGTGCGAACCCGCAACCCGAATTTCGTGACTGCTATCCGGTCTCTGCCCAATTTACACTGCATTAAACATCTGTCCAGCCCAGTCAGTGTCCTTGGTGGCTCAGGAAACAAGTCACCCCATCCTCCTCCTCCTCCCCGTCAGGAATAATCAAGTTAATTATAGTTCAGAGTAAGAGGGGATGATGTGCTTTGGCACAACCAATACCCAGATGCTGCTTTGGAAACATGCAGTAAAATTATTTATTTTTTAAACACACACATATATGGCTGCCTAACTCACAGCCAAGTCACTCCAAAATTGCAGACACCTCGCAGTAAATCAAAACAGCAGCAGGAGTTCCTTACTCACACTTACGCCCTCCTCCCTTTTTTTCACATTCACATCTTTCCACGTGGCTACAAACTTGCTATCGCACCTCATGTTTAGTTGCCTCCCAACGCCAGGAATGCCTACAATTAAGTCAGCTTCTCCTCCTCTCTTTTCAAATTGTTTTAAAAAGTCACCCGACATGACTGGACTTGAATAAAAGCATTAGGAAGTGTGAGGCCAAGTTAGTCACAGGAGGCCATCCAATGCTCAAAAGCACTGCATTGTTTGAACCTAGGTCTAGAAAGCTTAGAACTACGACGCCTAAAACACGATGTAAGTATTGCCCACAAAATCACATGCTGCAAACGTCCTGCCTGTCAATGACTACTTCAGCTTCAACCGCAACAACACAAGAGCACGCAACGAATTCAAACTTAATATTGATCGCTCCAATCTTGACTGTAAAAAAATATGACTTTAGCAATCGAGATGTCGAAGCGTGGGACTCATTACCGGACTCAGTAGTGTCAACCCCTAACCCCCAACATTTCTCCCTTAGACTCTCCACGATTGACCTCTCCAGGTTCCTAAGAGGTCAGGAAGGGGTGTACATAAGTGCAGCAGTGTGTCTTCCGTCCCCTGTCCAATTGTCTCTCCTTATCTCATATCTCATATATATTTTCTTCCTTCATATATCTTCTCTATTTTTATATCTTCTCTTTATATATAATACTTCATGTCTACTCTCTTCAATATATATTGTGTATTGGACAAAACAAACAAACAAACAAATAAATAAAAACTAGACAACTTTGGTGACCTGTGGTGGCTGAGTTATGTTCTGGACATAGCCAGAGGGCCCTACCTTTTTTTAAGGGGGGGGGGAATTGTTGTACAATGACAACTTGGAGGGAAGGTTCCCCCAAAGGTCGGAACATTCAAATTTAGGTTCCAGGAGTCCCAAAATTCCCTGGGTGATCTTAAATCAAGGCTGTCATTCAGTCTGATCTAGGGAGGGAGGGAGGGAAGGGAGGAAGGAAGGAAAGAAGGAAGGGAGGGAGGGAGGGAGAAAGGAAGGGAGATGAAAAAATGACAAGGAAGGAAGGAAAAATGAGAGAAGGAAGATGAGACAATGAGAAAGGGAAGGAAGGAAGATGAGAAAATAAGAGAAGGAAATAAAATGAAGGAAGGGAAAGAGGAAGGAAAGATGAAAAAGGACAGGAGGAAGGAATGAAGAAGAGAGAAGGAGAGGAGAGAAGGAAGGAAGGAAGATCAGAAAATGAGAGAAGAAAGGGAGGGAGGAAGGAAAAGGAAATTGAAACAGACCAAGATGTTCCTGCGGGGGAGGGTGGAAGAGAGGGAGGGGGGGTGAAGAGGAGGGGGCGCTTTGGCTCCTCCCCTGCGTTGAATCCTCGAGCCCCACGCGCAGCCCCTCCAGGGGTCTCCTTGGCTCCTCCCCTCCCTCCCCCAAAGCCCCCAGGTTGGGTGGTGGGGAGGGGTCGAGGCGTGGAGAAGTTGCCCAGCGGGAGGAAGAGGAGGAGGAGGATTTGCACCCGGGCGGCGGTTTGCAAACTCCGGCGAGGACGCTGAGCGCTTGGGGACCCCCTGTTTTCCTTCCCAACCCTCTCCCCTCCCAGCTTGGGTTCTGGGGGAGGGAAGGAGGGAGGGAGGGGGGTGTCTTTGAGGCTGCCCTCTTTCGGGATCCCCAAGGCAGGGGGGAGGGGAAACACCCCATCCACCAGCGGAAGAGTCGCCCCTTCCCCATCATCAGGCACGGGCGGGGGTCCTCCTTCGCCCCTTCTTGCCACTCCCCCTCCCCTCTTTCCCGCTTTCTCCACCTCCCTATCTGTCTCTGCCTCCCTCTTCCTTCCTTCCTTCCCTTTCTTTCTTTCCTTCTTTTTCCTTCTCTTTCCTTCTTTCCCTCCTTTTCTTTCTTTCTTTCTTCCTTCTTTTTCTTCTTCCCTTTTCTTTCTTCCTTCCCTTCCTTCTCTCCTTCCTTCTCTTTCTTTCTTTCTTTCCTTCTTTCCTCCTTCCTTCCCTTTTTCCTTCTTTCCTTCCCTTCTTCCTTCTTCGTCCCTTCTTTCTTTCCTTCTTTCCTCCTTCCTTCGTTTTCTTTCTTTCTTCACTCCTTTCCTTCCTTCCTTTGTTCCTTTCCTTCCTTCCTTCTCTTTCCTTCTTCCCTTCTTTCCCTCCTTTTCTTCCTTCCTTCCTTTTCTTTCTTCCTCCCCTTCCTTCCTTCTTTTACTCTGATTTGGGAAGGGTCTCTTGTCTCCTCCCCCAGGAGAAAAGCCCCCCCCCCCGAGGTTCCACGCCTTCCCTCCCCCCCACCCGTCCCGGGGAAAAGCCGCAGGAGTTAAAAGAACCAAAGGCAAAAAAAAAAGGCTCCCGCGTTCAGGGCGCCCATTGAAAGCAGCTGTTACATACCCTGAAAGCCCCCAGCGAGGAATCCTGAATGGAGGGACACACCCCCCGGCGCTGATTGGCCGAGCGGGAGACAGACCGTTGCAGGCGGAGGCGGGGATTGAAGCTACGATTTAGGCCACGCCTCCTCTGTAGTCTCTCTCTTCTGCCCCCCCTTTCCCGGAAGTGGCCCTGACCGGCCTTCTTCTTCTTCCTCATCATCATCATGATGTTATTGTTGTCATTATTTGGATTTATATGAAAAAGACTTGTTTTCTTAATTTTACTTATTTATTTATATTTGTCAAACAATGATAGCATGGTAACTTGTCTAAATAAAACATTAGAAAATTGATTGAACTGATGAACCAATGAACTTGGATTCAGATGAACAGAGTTGGAAGGGACCCTGGAGGTCATCTAGTCCAGCCCCTGCCCATTTCTGGACTCTTACCCATAGTCAGGTATTGCAGAACCGGTAGAAAAAAAATTCTGAGCTCTGGGTGTTTTTTCCTATTGCAGTAAATGAGGCTGAATGTGTATAATTTTAGAACTGTGCACGTGTGTGTACATACACATAGTTTATATAGTAGATCATGTATATATATATATATGACGGTCTTGGCATATTCGGGTTTCTTCCCGTGTAGGATTCAAAGTTTTCTGGTGACATTTCAACGAGGTCCCACTCGTCATCGTCAGGCTGGTGCTTCTGTCTGTCCTTGTTTGTCCTAGGGCGAACAAGGACCGAAACACCAGCCTGAAGATGACGAGTGGGACCTCATCGAAACGTCACCAGAAATCTTTGAATCCTACACGGGAAGAAACCCGAGTATGCCAAGACCATCATACCTGTATTCGTGAAAATCTAGGAAAACAAATACTGTATATATATATAAAAGTCCAATCAATCAATCAGCCAGTGTGTTTACAGAAAAAAAGTGACAATAAAGGTCATGTTATATCTTATAAGCAGCACTCAATGGGAGTTAGATTTGCTTTGCTTGTGGCTACATAAGGATTCCCGGCTGATTCCTCGTTTGACTCCACCTCCAAGTTTTGCCATCCCTTCTCCTGCACCACCTTGTCCATCTTTTTAAGTTATTTTCCCCGTAGTCCCCTTGAACTACCCTATTCCTGCCCCGTTCCAGATTATATCTCCCCATCCTTTCAGGAAAGGTACGTTATACGGGTCTTGTCTACAAACTGCAGACTAGGCTGGACGAGAGAATGGGAGCCATGCAAAAAGCCCAACTCTGCCGCAAACATTCACTGGTGCAATTCAGCCTAAACAGGCACGTTTAGCACGTTCCGTAACGGCGGGTACTTGAACCTCAAGTTCCTAGTCCTTTTGAAAGATGCTCAGCAGCTGTGCAAAGACTGCAATCCTCTTTTGAGGCTAGGAAAAAAAATCCAGCTACAATGCTGCTAGCTTGTTTCTTTTAATCTAGTTGTCTTGCTACATGCCTGAAAGGCAACATCCTTAAAAACAATGTTTCTCCATCCTTGGCAAGGTTAAGATGCATGGACTTCAACTCCACGTGAGCCGGGGTGGTGCAGTGGTTGGAGGGCAGCACTGCAGGGTCCTTCAGCTAACTGCTGTCTGTAGTTCAGCAGTTCAAATCTCACCACCGGCTCAAGGTTGAGTGAGCTTTCCATCCTTCCAAGGTGGGTCAAACGAGGACCTAAATTGTTGGGGGCAAGAGGCCGAGTGTGTGAACCGCTTAGAGAGGGTTGTAAAAGCACTGTGAAGTGGTGTATAAGTCTAAATGCTATTGCTACTGCAAGAAGGAAAGAAGGAAAAAAAGAAAAAGAAAGCGAAAGAAGGAAGGAAGGAAGGAAGGAAGGAAGGAAGGAAGGAAGGAAGGGAGTGGTTAGAGTGTAGCACTGTAGGCTACTTCAGCTAACTGCTAGCTGTAGTTCAGCAGTTCAAATCTCACCACCAGCTCAAGATTGACTCAGCCTTCCATCCTTCCGAGGTGGGTCAAATGAGGACCCAGATTGTTGGGGGCAAGAGGCTGAATGTGTAAACCGCTTAGAGAGGGTTGTAAAAGCACTATGAAGTGATATATAAGTCTAAGCACTATTGGTATTCCTCCCTCCCTCCTATCCATCCATCCATGGTGGTGCAGTGTTTAGATTGCAGTACTGCAAGCTGCTTTTGCTGACTGTAGTTCACCAGTTCAAATCCCACCAGGTTGACTCAGCCTTCCATCCTTCCAAGGTTGGTAAAATGAGGAGCCAGATTGTTGGGGGCAAATATGCGGATCCTGTAAACCACTTAGAGTGGGCTGTAAAGGCACTATGAAGCGGTATATAAGTCTAAATGCTATAATGCTATTGCTAACTCCCAGAATTCCTCAGCCAGCATCTATCTAGAATGGAGGTTTATAAGAGCCTCGGTGGTGGAGTGGTTAATAGAGTGCAGCACCGCAGGTTCCTTCAGCTAACTGCTAGCTGTTCAGCAGTTCAAATCTCACCACCAGCTCAAGGTTGACTCATCCTTCCATAGAAACATAGAAGACTGACGGCAGAAAAAGACCTCATGATCCATCTAGTCTGCCCTTATACTATTTTCTGTATTTTATCTTAGGATGGATCGATGTTTATCCCAGGCATGTTTAAATTCAGTTACTGTGGATTGACCAACCACGTCTGCTGGAAGTTTGTTCCAAGGATCTACTACTCTTTCAGTAAAATAATATTTTCTCATGTTGCTTTTGATCTTTCCCCCAACTAACTTCAGATTGTGCTCCCTTGTTCTTGTGTTCACTTTCCTATTAAAAACACTTCCCTCCTGGACCTTATTTAACCCTTTAACATATTTAAATGTTTCGATCATGTCCCCCCTTTTCCTTCTGTCCTCCAGACTCTACAGATTGAGTCCATGAAGTCTTTCCTGATACGTCTTATGCTTAAGACCGCCCACCACTCTTGTAGCCCATCTTTGGACCCGTTCAATTTTGTCAATATCTTTTTGTAGGTGAGGTCTCCAGAACTGAACACAGTATTATTCCAAATGTCGTCTCACCAGCGCTCTATATAGTGGGATCATAATCTCCCTCCTTCCGCGGTGGGTCAAATGAGGACTTAGATTGTTGGGGGCAAGAGGCTGACTCTGTAAACCACTTAGAGAAGGATGTAAAGCACTGTGAAGCAGTATATAAGTCTAAAAACATAGAAACATAGAAGTCTGACGGCAGAAAAAGACCTCATGGTCCATCTAGTCTGCCCTTATACTATTTTCTGTATTTTATCTTATGTCTAAAGGCTATAATGCTAGTTTGGCACAGACCTGACTCACTTGCTTGCCAAAAGAATTGTCGGGATTGGACCCAGGCCCATCTAAGAGGAGAAAGGCTGTGAGGTGCCGACCTCAAAACACTCGCTTGCAAAAGAAGCCGCCAAAGGAACAACAGCACCGAGCTTGTGGATTGTAGGCATATTTAATGGTGAATACCAAAAACGAGAACCCACCCAGCCGCCCTCTTGGAAAAGAGCCCATTCATTCGCTATGAGCAGCAGCGACCAGGAACATTTACAATGATTTTCCAACTCGGACGTCGCGCAAGTTAAGATTAAATATAAAAACCGAAAAAGAAGGGGCGGGGAGGGAGGGAAAGGAAGAGAAAGGGCTTGTAAAAAATAAAAAAAAGAAATATACACTGGTTCCAGTATAAAGTTACTTACGTGGCTCGACGGGGGCCACTTTTTTTCTCCAAGCGGAGAGAGAGAGAGAGAGTAAGACACGAGGGCTGCAGAATACGAGACTCGTCGTTCTCTTGCTGCTATGGGCCCCCCCCCCACATATAAAGGAGATTCCTGGGTGCCCAACTTTCCTACAACCTTCTCTGTCTCTTAATGCCTTGAAAGTATTTTTTTGTTTCTCCTCCTTCGCCAGCGCTGTTTGGAAGAAGAGCCTCCGTTGGAAGAGAATTGTTCCAGCTTAAAGCCTCTCTCTGCCTGTGCCCCCCCCCCCGTTCCCTTCTAATTTGGGCCCTTTTTCTGGTCCCCCTATTCGTACCAGCCGCTTAGCATTTCCAGCTAGGGACAAACACACAAGCTCCTCCCCTCCTTCCTGCCTTCCCCGCAGGCTGCGGAGTCCCCTTGGATAAACCCCTCCCAAAGCACTACCGCCTAACCTAGACACAAGTTGGGCTTCGCCTCTCCCAACTCCTGCGCCAATGCCAGTCTCTTAGGCATCTTGGGCCCTCGTTCAAGGGGGCGGGAGAAAGCTCCCAGGCGTCGGTGTGCGTGGTTGAAACAAGAAGGGGAGAAACAGAGATGGAGGGCGGGTAGGAGAGAGCGCCATTAACTTTGGCAGTAGAGGTGGGACGTCGCCCCTCGGAATGAGGCAGCGCCGAATCTTGGGTAAAAGCAGCTACACCTATGTAAATGGGAATCGTGGTGGGATGCCGGGCAAGAGAAGAAGGTTGTATGGATACGTGGACAACACAAAGGCAGGACCACCGGTGGTTAAGACTGTAGCGTTGGGTTCTTCTTCGGAGGCAGCCTCTTGTAGGACAGACCCATGGAGAAGGGTCAAGACCTTCGTGGAATCCGTTGACGCAGCCCTGTAGGTTTGCGTCATTTGTTAACGAGTATATATATATATATATTTCTGAATAAGGCACGGGGTCAATCAAGGCAGTGGGTTCAAGGGATTCCTTGTCCGTGGCTACTGGTCGTGGCGGAGCGGTCCAGGAAAAATGTCCTCCAACCTTGGCGGTGGAGAACGGGTCCAGGTGAAAGGTCCGACCAGACCTAGCTGTTGAGCAGGAGGGAGGGAGAGAAGGAAGGAAGGGAAAGAAAGAAAGAAGGAAAGAGGGAGGGAAGATGAGAAGAAAGGGAGAAAAGGAAGGAAGATGTAAATAGAAGGAAAGAAGATTTAAAAAAAGTTGAGAAAGGAAGGAATGAAGATGAGAAAAGGGAAGGAAGGGAAGGAGGGAGGAGAGAAAGAGGGAGGAAGATGAGAAGGAGAAAAGAAGGAAGGAAGTTATAAAAGAGAAGAAAGAAGATGGGAAATAGGAAGGAAGATGAGAACGGAAGGAAGGAAGATGAGAAGGAAGGAAAGATGATGAGAAAAAGATGAGAAAGGAAGGAATGGAGAAGGAAGGAAGGAGAGAGAGAGGGAGGGAAGAAGATGAGAAGAAAGGGAGAAAAGGAAGGAAGGAAGATGTAAAACGAAGGAAAGAATATGAGAAAGAGGAAGAAAGATGAGAATGGAAGGAAGGAGGATCTGAAGGAAGGAAAGATGACGAGGAAAAGAAAAGATGAGAAAGGGAGGAATAAAGATGAGAAGAGAGGAGAAAAGAAGGAAGGAAGGAAGATGTAAAAGGAAGGAAAGAATATGAGAAAGAGGAAGAAAGATGAGAATGGAAGGAAGAAGGATCAGAAGGAAGGAAAAATGATGAGAAAAAGAAAAGATGAGAAAGGAGGGAAGGAAGATGGGAAGGAAGGAAGGAAGGAAGGAAATTGACAGCCTAGTAGTTCCTCCTGTGGCTGAGGCCTGGGGGAGCTTCCAGACCTTCTGAACCCGAGGACGTGGTCAGCTTCCAGGCCTTCTCAGCGAGACCCCCGCATTAGCTCTTCATCGGGCCCATCCTGGGGTGGGAGATGGGGAGGAGGTTTTCCCTGTAGGTGTGCTCAAGGATGGCCATGTAGCAGAAGTAATACTGCTCAGGGGTCTGGATGCTGAAGGCGCGCTGGGTCCTCATCCTCACCACCGTCTGGTAAATGTTGAGGGTGCCCACCTCTTGCAGTTGCGACAGACAAATATCCAGCGCGCAGAAAGTACCTGGAAGGGAAGGAAGGAAGGGCCGGATGAAGGGACGGGTCACCCATCGGCCACCCCCCAAAAAACCCAATTCCCTGTTCTTCCTCGACTTCTTTTGAGGCAGCTTTTGTTCAGTGAAGACATTGAGCTACCAGGTCCCATCATCCCCAACCTGCAGGGCCTTGGGGGAGGTTGAAGTTGGATACAGGGCAGGGCAACCGGTTGGAGAAGAGGGATTCTCCGTACACCAAAAATTGAGAAGAAGAGGAAAGGACCTCCTCTACTCCCAGTTTTACAGGTGGAGAAGCCTTCTCCAATATGGGCAAACAGATCCCATCATCCCCAACCGTATTTTTCAGAGTATTAGAGGCACCTTTTTCCTCCCTAAAAGAGGCTGATAATTTGTAGCTTTTTTTCCAGTCCTAACTAGTTGCTAATGATCTTCGCAGTTCCTACCTTGTAGGTTCTTTCATTGTTACTCTCCGCGAAGAATGTTTTCCAAGCCCTAAGTCTTTGCAGGTTTTTTTTTTAACTTGCTCTAACTTGCTTCAAATAATTTTCTTTCCAGCCCTAGCCAGGTGCTAGCAATATTCCCAGCTCCTACTGGCTTGCAAGCTCTTTCATTGTTACTCTCTGTGAAGAATGTTTTCCAAGCCCTAAGTCTTTGCAGGGTTTTTTCCATCGCTCTACTTGCTCCGAATGTTTCTTTCCCATGCTAATGATGTTCCCAGCTCTTACTGGCTTGCAAGCTCTTTCACTGTTACTCTCTCCAAATAAAGTTTTTTTCCCAGCCCTAACCAGGGGATAAAATAATGTGCTGAAACTGACCAGACTAAGGATGCTAGCCAGATGAATACCTGATAAGCAGATTCTTTTCCCTAACTAAGGGGCGTCTTATACTCCGGGGCGGTTTATATTATTATTATTATTATTATTATTATTATTATTATTATTATTATTATTATTAATTGGATTTGTATGCCGCCCCTCTCCGGAGGCTCGGGGCGGCTAACAGCAATAATAAGACAGCATATAATAATAATCCAATACTAAAAACAATTAAAAACCCATTATAATAAAAACCAAACATACATACAGACATACCATGCATAAAATTGTAAAGGCCTAGGGGGAAGGGAATATCTCAATTCCCCCATGCCTGGCGGCAGAGGTGGGTTTTAAGTAGTTTACGAAAGGCAATAGGGTGGGGGCAATTCTAATCTCTGTGGGGAGTTGGTTCCAGAGGGCCAGGGCCGCCACAGAGAAGGCTCTTCCCCTGGGTCCCGCCAAGCGGCATTGTTTAGTTGGCGGGACCCGGAGAAGACCCACTCTGTGGGAGCTAACTGGTCGCTGGGATTCATGCAGCAGAAGGCGGTCCCTGAGATAATCTGGTCCAGTGCCATGAAGGGCTTTATAGGTCATAACCAACAATTTGAATTGTGACCGGAAACTGATCGGCAACCAATGCAGACTGCGGAGTGTTGGTGTAACATGGGCATACTTAGGGAAAGCCCATGATTGCTCTCGCAGCTGCATTCTGCACGATCTGAAGTATAGCCAACGATATTCCAAAAAATACTGTAAGTGATTTCTGAGTTGGGGTGCACAGAACACCCAACACTCAAGATCCCAAGACAATGCAGTTACCTGTCCTCCCAATGCCGGCGCTGCAGTGGACCACAATGGGTGGCCCGCCTGGGTGGCCTTTGTAGCGGGGGCCCAAGGCGCTGACGGCTACCCTCTGCTGCTGCTTGACGGCTCCCAGGAAGTCGATGAGCGTCGCCGCCGAGGAAGGGACCCCGTAGTCGGGCCAGCTCACGTACTGGAAGTGGGTCACGCGGCGCCTCTCGCGGTTCTGTAGGTAATCAAAAAAAGGGGGTAGGGTCAAAAGAGTGGATCCCACGCTGCAGATCATCACATTCATGCCACTATTGCAAGGGTGGGTTGTCATCTTCACCCATCTTCAATCTACCAAGGTTGAGAAACACTGTTATGGAGCCAAACCATAACAACATAAGAAGAGCCACGCTGAATCGGGCCAAAGCCCATGGAGACCAGCATTTGGTGGTCCCACAGTGGTCCACCAATTGGCCATGGGGATCTTGAGCCGAAAGAGAAGGCAAGACCCTCCCTTTCCCTCGACCCCCAACAAGTGGGACCCAAGGGAACCCTGCCTGCCTCAACCCACATAGAGGCGGCACTTGGACATCCGTTTCAATAACCAAAAACCAATGGAAGAAATTGAACGGCCAGGAATCTGAAGACACCAGGAATTTTATTTATTTATTATTTATTATTTAGATTTGTATGCCGCCCCTCTCCGCAGACTCGGGGCGGCTCACAACAAAGTGAAACAATTTACAACAAATCTAAATTACAGTTTAAAAATATTTTAAAAACCCCACTTTCTAAACAAACATACAGACAGACATACCATTCATAAATTGTATATGCCCGGGGGAGATGTCTCAGTTCCCCCATGCCTGACGACAGAGGTGGGTCTTAAGGAGCTTACGAAAGGCAAGGAGAGTAGGGGCAGTTCTAATCTCCGGGGGGAGTTGGTTCTAGAGGGTCGGGGCCGCCACAGAGAAGGCTCTTCCCCTGGGGCCCACCAACCGACATTGTTTAGTTGACGGGACCCGGAGAAGGCCCACTCTGTGGGACCTAATCGGTCGCTGGGATTCGTGCGGCAGCAGGCGGTCTCGGAGATATTCTGGTCCAGTGCCATGAAGGGCTTTAAAGGTCATAACCAACACTTTGCATGTTTCTATTAACAGAAACCAATCAAGATAATCCTGTGTTTCCCAATTTTCCATCCAGGAAGCACCAGCTAAAGAGGATAGGGAGGAGGAGGAGGAGGATAGGTTGTGAGCAACAATGGGGTGGATCTGTTGTGTAAAGGACGACCAGTATGACACCCCCATTGTTATCTATCTATCTATCTATCTATCTATCTATCTATCTATCTATCTATCTATCTATCTATCTGTCTATCTTATTGGATTTGTATGCCGCCCCTCTCCGTAGACTCGGGGCGGCCAACAACAGTGGTAAAAACAATATGTGACAATCCAATACTAAAAACAGCTAAAAACCCTTGTTATAAAACCATTCATGCATACAAACATACCATGCATAAATTGTGGAAGCCTAGGGGGAAAGAATATCTCAGTTCCCCCCATGCCTGACGACAAAGGTGGGTTTTAAGAAGCTTACGAAAGGCAAGAAGGGTGGGGCTATTCTAATCTCTGGGGGGAGTTGGTTCCAGAGGGTCGGGGCCGCCACAGAGAAGGCTCTTCCCCTGGGTCCCGCCCATTGGTCCTGTGATGGAGACTTTGTGCCGTTACCTCGCAGCTGAACATTTCCAGGAGTGTCTTCTTGTAATGGCTGAGGTTCTCGGTTCCAAGGTTCGTAACGGTCAAGGTTCCATAGCCGATCTGGAAGTCCTTCTCCAGTGGCCAGTACTGACCGCACTTCCTTTTGCCCCCTTCTTCAATCCTGTCACCGAAAGAAGAAGAATATAGAATATGCACATACCGAGAAGGTGTCAGCTTGGAGCCCAACGGAAGCATGGAGAGATATCTTTTAATAACAATAGAGTTGGAAGGGACCTTGGAGGTCTTCTAGTCCAACCCTCTGCTCGGGCAGATCCTACACTATTTCAGACAGATGGTTATCCAACATCTGCTTAAAAACTTCCAGTGTTGGAGCATTCACAACTTCTGGAGGCAAGTTGTTCCGCTGATTAATTGTTCTGACTGTCAGGAAATTTCTCCTTAGTTCTAAGTTGCTTCTCTCCTTGTTTAGTTTCCACCCATTGCTTCTTGTTCTACCCTCAGTTGCTTTGGAAAATAGGTTGATTTCTTCTTCTTTGTGCGCACCCCTGAGATACTGGAACACTGCTATCATGTCCCTCCTGGTCCTTCTTTTCATTAAACCAGCCATGCCCAGTTCCTGCAACTGTTCTTCCTATGTTTTAGCCTCCAGTCCCTTATTCATCTTTGTCACTCTTCTCTGCACCCTTTCCTTAGAGCAGTGTTTCCCAACCTTGACAACTTATTTATTTATTTATTTATTTATTTATTACTTAGATTTGTATGCCGCCCCTCTCCGAAGACTCGGGGCGGCTCACAACACGTGGAAACAAATCATAAATAATTTGACAAATTTAAAAATATTTAAAGATTTAAAACAGACCCCATATACTAACAGACACACACACAAGCATACCATATATAAATTAAACATGCCCAGGGGGAGATGTTTCAGTCCCCCCATGTCTGACGGCAAAGGTGGGTTTTAAGGAGTTTACGGAAGGCAGGAAGAGTAGGGGCAGTTCTAATCTCCGGGGGGAGTTGGTTCCAGAGGGCCGGTGCCGCCACAGAGAAGGCTCTTCCCCTGGGGCCCGCCAACCGACATTGTTTAGTTGACGGGACCCGGAGAAGGCCCACTCTGTGGGACCTAATCGGTCGCTGGGATTCGTGCGGCAGGAGGCGGTCTCGGAGATATTCTGGTCCAGTGCCATGAAGGGCTTTAAAGGTCATAACCAACACTTTGAATTGTGACCGGTAATTGATCGGCAGCCAATGCAGACTGCGGAGTGATGGAGAAACATGGGCATACCTAGGTAAGCCCATGACTGCTCTCGCAGCTGCATTCTGCACGATCTGAAGTTTCCGAACACTTTTCAAAGGTCGCCCCATGTAGAGAGCATTACAGTACAGTAGTCGAACCTCGAGGTGATGAGGGCATGAGTGACTGTGAGCAATGAGTCCCAGTCCAGATAGATATTTGGAGATATTTGGACTTCAACTCCCAGAATTCCCCAGCCAGCGAATTCTGGGAGTTGAAGTCCAGATATCTTCAAGTTGCCAAGGTTGGGAAACACTGTTCTAGAGTCTCAACATCCTTTTTGCATCATGGCGACCAAAACGGAATGCCGTATTCCAAGTGTGGCCTTATCAAGGCCTTATAAAGTGGTATTAACACGTCACGTGATCTTAATTCTCTCCCTCTGTTGATGCAGCCTAGAATTGTGTTGGCTTTTGGGGCAGCTGCTGCACACAGCTGGCTCCTATTTAAATGGTTGTCCACTAAGACTCCAAGATACTTTGGAGGAAGACTCTTTTGAAGGAACCACAGTTGGCCCAGTTAGCAGAAGATATCAAAGTCCAAACCCAAGAAGAGTTCTTGGTTTTGACTTGATGTCTCCAGTCAAGAGCATCGTCAAAAGAGCATCAGTGCTGATGGACCAGCCAACCGCTCGCCTAAAACCCATTGAGGTCAGGCTTACTTATTATCTGATGCAGCTTCTGTGGCCTAGAGGTGGAGCTCTTGCCTCGCCATCAGGAGGTTGTGAGTTCAATCCCAGATAGAGGCAAACGTAGGGTCTCCTGCTTTGGGCAGGGGGTTGGACTAGATGACCTGCAAGGTCCCTTCCAACTCTGTTAAAATAGATACGCTACCTTGTGGTCATCACAATCACCAGCACGTTCTGTTCCCACACCATCCGCCAGAAGTCATTGTATGTATTTTCTAATGGCCCTGGAATGAAACAGGAAATATAAAAAGTCCGCTGAAAACTACCTACTATCGTTAGTTCTCGCTTACCAACTTCTTTAGTTCAGGGATCACTTGAAGTCATGATGGTGCAGAAATAATAACTTGAATGACCAATGTGTCTTCTTTTATGGCCTTGGCGGTGTCCCTGAATCACCTTAATATATTACCTTAATATAGGTTGCGTCCTGATCCTTGCCCATTATCTCCCTTCCTTGGAAATATTCCGTGGAAATATTGGAGAGAAAGGGATTTCAAGAGAGTAAAGGAGCACTCTTTCTGGGTTTTGTGTCATAGTGGATTATTGGTTCACTCATAAAATTGGGTCAGTCATGTCACCAACTTGTTTTAAGCCATGGTGTCAAACAACAATTGTATGTCAAGGACTGGACAGGACCAAAATTTAGCAACTCAATCTGAGTTGCTTCTAGTTGGAAAATTAGGATGGTAGATTTTGATTCTAAGCTGACAAAAAGACATTGAGTTTTTCCAATGCACCAGACCATGCAAAGCACATCTGTTGTGCAAAGCCAGAAGAGGAGCTGTGATTTGACAAGACTGAATGCAGATGTTGCCTCTTCTTGATGGTTTCTAAAGAACCAGGTGATGCTTTTAAGATCAAAGGCCATAAATACCTTGAGTGCCGATATAAGCGTTCCTTTGTTTGTAGCCGTCCATGAAACTCGCATTGATGTAGTCGGTCATCTACAGAAATACAATTGTGTTGATCAACCTTACAAACCAGCTACAGAAGTTACATTTGGTGTTGGGCAAAGATAAGTTGTAGAAGTTGTTGTGGTTAGCTCTGGCCCAGCTCCTGCCCCAAGGACTGTGGATGTGGGGGAGACATCCACATGCTGCAGGCCTGTTTTGCCCCTGGTGGAATCTGCTGATGAAGGCTCCTCTGACCAAGAAGACATGAGTGACAGGGAGGAGGAGAGTAGGGCAGACAGCTCAGAAGGAGATCAATTATCTAGTTCCTCCTTGGATTCAGAACAAGAGTTAATGATACAGCCACGCATGCGGAGAGCGATGCATAGGCAGCAACAACTGAGAGATTATTATCAAAGAAAATGAGGCCACCTGTGGTTGGGTGGGGCTGTGGTCATTAGTGAGGCAGCTATAAATAGCAGCCTGTGGGTTTGGCCATTGTGGAGGATTATCTGATCGTTGTGTTTCGTGACTGCTTTACTGACTTTGACTTTTTGTGTGTGCTGATTTTCCCCCGCTTTGAAACTAAACCAGAGCAAAGTGTATTTCACTTTGTGAAAGGACTGTGAACTGCCTCGCAGCTGCAAGCTAAGTATCTCAGAACTGATAAGGGACTTGTACAAATTACCAGTTTGTTTGGAGACCAGTGCTCTTTGCTATACAAAAAGAGGGCTTGGTTTAAGTGAATTTTCATTATAAAGAACATTGTTTTGAATTTTCAAACGTGTGTGTGTCTGAAATTGTATCTGTGCATTTTTGGGAGGATTCTACCAGAGAGCCCGACAGAATATATGGTAAATGTCTTAATTGAACAGAAGGGATTCCCCCTTTGTCCCAAATACCTTTCAATTCCAAATTGTATTCAGTTGAAGTTTAAACCACCTTGCCCTCTATTTTCCCCCCACAACACCCCTGGCAGTTAGTTACGGCGACTATCAAGGTCTGTTTCAAACCTGCTTCAATTCTGCAGGTAGACTTGGAATTCTCTGCCATGCTTCAGGGGTTCGATTCCCTGCATAGCCGTCATCTCTGCTTACCTCCTGATAGTTGAACTGCTTGGACAACTTCACCCTGGTTTGGTCAAGGCAGGGGACGTCACCGTATCGGTTTTTCTCCTGGTTCAAAGGTGCCCTGGAAAGGGGGGGGGGCAGAAAAAAGCAGAAGACCTCTAACTTGGATCTTTCTAGCCATGACTTTGAAACCCTGACATTAACAGAGATTCTACTAAATTCTTTCAAAATGAGAACATAACTTCACAGGACCTAGTCCAATATTTTTCACCCCTAGGTCTATTGGTACTACAACTTCTGCATTACTCAGCCAGCTTGCTATTGGCCTTATGGACCAATACAAAGAAATGGTTCTAGGTTAGACTTCATGAACTCAATCTGTATAGTCTGGAGGACAGAAGGAAAAGGGGGGACATGATCAAAACATTTAAATATGTTAAAAGGTTAAATAAGGTCCAGGAGGGAAGTGTTTTTAATAGGAAAGTGAACACAAGAACAAGGGGAGACAATCTGAAGTTAGTTGGGGGAAAGATCAAAAGCAACATGAGAAAATATTATTTGACTGAAAGAGTAGTAGATCCTTGGAACAAACGTCTAGCAGACGTGGTTGATAAATCCGCAGTAACTGAATTTAAACATGCCTGGGATAAACATAGATCCATCCTAAGATAAAATACAGAAAATAGTATAAGGGCAGACTAGATGGATCATGAGGTCTTTTTCTGCCGTCAGTCTTCTATGTTTCTATGTTTCTATGAACAAAAGCAAGCACCAGGAATATTTCGTAGCAAGGAGAGAGGCCGCTAGCAAATGTTTCTCCAAATTTCTTTTAAAAAGCGCCATGCGAATCGGACTCCTGTCATATGCAAGATATGAAGTCCACCCATCTTCAAGTTGACAAACAAATAAAGTAAATAAATAAATAAACAAATATGGTTCCGCATGCCACCAGCGGCGCGGATACCGTAGTTTGCCATCACAGGTATAGACTCTCCAACTTGGAGTCCTGTGTACAGTTCTGGTCACCTCACCACAAGAAGGATGTAATGGAAATGGAAAAGGTGCAAAAAAAGGCAACAAGTATTATGGAGGAATTATGAAACCAAGTTGCAAGGCCTTGGTCTCGTCAGCCTTGAGACGGCATTTAAAGGGTGACTTGATCGAAGTGTATAAAATCATGAATGGGATAGAAAAGGTGGATAGAGAAAAATTCTTTTCTCTATCGCACAATACTAGGACGAGGGGGGCCTCCATAAAGCTCACAGGTACGAAAGTGAGGACAAATCAAGGGAAATATTTCTTCCCCCAGAGGGTCCTTGGTTGATGGGATTCACTTCCAGAAGAGGTTGTGACAGCTGTCAGCCTGGAGAGCTTCAAGGCAGGATTGGACAGATTCATGGATGCCAAGTGTATCATGGGTGGTTATTGAAATGGATGTCCATGTGCCGCCTCTATGTTGGTTGAGGCAGGCAGGGTTCCCTTGAGCACCATGTGTTGGGGGTCAAGGGAAAGGGATATTTTTTCCTTCTCTTTCTACTCAAGATCCCCATGGACAATTGATGGGCCACTGTGTGACATAGAATGCTGGACTTGATGGGCTTGGGCCCGATTCAGCAGGGCTCTTATGTTCTTATGTTCCTTCCTTCCTTCCTTCCCTCCCTCCCTCCCTCCCTCCCTCCCTCCCTCCCTCCTTCCCTCCCTCCCTTATTGAAACGGATGTCCATGTGCCGCCTCTATGTTGGTTGAGGCAGGCAGGGTTCCCTTGGGTACCAGTTGTTGGGGGTCAAGGGAAAGGGAGATTTTTGCCTTCTCTTTCTGCTCAAGATCCCCATGGACAATTGGTGGGCCACTGTGGGCCACAGAATGCTGGACTCGATGGGCTTGGGCCCAATTCAGCAGGGCTCTTCTTAGGTTCTTACGCTCCAGCTCTTGTTATCCTCCATCCTCGGACCCTCCCTCATCCCTTCCCATCACCTGGATGCTTACAGTGAACACCCAAATGTCCCCGTGGGGCTTCGGTGTCGAATGCCTTCGTATTCCTCGTAAATCCCTCGCTTCTGCTTCTGGTTCACATGTTCCAGGAGTTCCGGCAGGGTCATGGATTTGGGCCCGGGGACGTGGACGGAACCGTTGTCGCGAGGGGGAGCCAGAGGCACCAGGATCAGCTCGTCCAGGGGGTCCGGATGCCCGTTCTGCTGCGGGAGGAACCTGCAGTTCCAGCTGAGGGGGTCCAGCTTGAGAGAGCCCCCCAGATATTCGGGGAGGCACTCGTGGGGCAGGTGCTGGCGGAGCTCTGACATTTTCACCATCTGGACCTAAACAAACGAGGAGGAAGCACAGGGTGAAGCTAAGCAAAATAAACTTTGATCCCCTGCTTTTTTGTTCTTTTAGGAATGAGAGTTTGCCCATATTTAAGCTGGCTTGCACTTAATCCCTCATTAGATTCTCCCCCCCCCCAAAAAATCCTGCTTTTATTATTTTATTCAAGGTGGTGAATGCTTCCTATTCTTACTATTTTCACCATAGCAACCATCTTGTGAGGTGTGTTGGGCTTTCATGCTTAAGGCAGGACTCAAACATCTTCTGGTGACTGGTCTAAATTCACCCAGCTGGCTTTGGTGCCCAGCGCAGAACTAGAACTCTCAATCTCCTGGTGATTGGGCCAAAGTCACTCATGTCGGTTTTTCTGACTAAAGCAAGATTCGAACTCACCATTTCCTGGTGATTGGTCCAAGGCCACCCAGAAGGCTTTCATGGCCAAAGCAGAATTAGAACTCACAGTCTCCTGGTAATTGTGCTAAAGGCACCCAGCTGGCTTTCATGCCCAAAGCAGAACTAGAACTCACAATCTCCTGGTGAGTGGTGATTCGCCCAAAGTCACGCCTAAGAACTAGAACTAAAGAAGCAGAACTAGAACTCACAATCTCCCAGTGATTGGCCCAAAGTCACCCAGCCAGCTTTCATGGCTAAGGCAGGACTAGAACTCACTGTTACCTGGTAATTGTACTAAAGGCACCCAGCCAGCTTTCATGCCCAAAGCATAACTAGAACTCACAGTCTCCTAGTGATTGGCCCAAAGACACCCAGATGAATCCCAGCTGGCTTTCATGCCTAAGAACTAGGACTAAAGAAGCAGGACTAGAATTCACAATCTCCTAGTAATTGTGCTAAAGGCACCCAGCCAGCTTTCATGCCTAAAGCATAACTAGAATTCACAGTCTCCTAGTGATTTGGCCCAAAGACACCCAGCTGGTTTTCATGCCTAAGAACTAGAACTAGAGAAGCCGAACTAGAATTCACAATCTCCTGGTGATTGGCTCAAAGTCAATAGCAATAGCACGCAGTCTGTTTTTTACTGCGCCTGGCCTGAGTTTCTCAAGTGGGACCGTGGACGTGGCTGGTTCACCCTTTGAGCTGAAGCCCCCCGACGTCCCTCCTGCGCCGCTCACCCGTTCTCGCAACTTCTCCTTAAGCAACAAGCTGATGATGGAATAAGGAACTCGAAACCACATTGGGGCTCCCACAATGAAGACCTTTTTCAGGCGCGCTGGAAAGGCTCCCTGTAAAAACCAAGGAGATATTTTAAAAAATCATTTAATTTTGGGAAAAAAATCAGCATTGTTTGAAAAGAAAAACAGGCAAGGAAGCGAGGCCAAAAAAAAAAGAAATAAAACATTGGGGATTTTCAAGCTTCGTAGGATTAGGTGCAATGGCACTTTTTATATTTAACATTGGCGCAAAAATATTATATTGTTTTACAAAACTACAGATTATTGACATTCAGGCAAGAGGGCCAAGCAATAATCCGCATAGGAGAAATTGTAGAATGAGCCAAATTCAAGGAGCACCTGGCTAAATGGGGTTGGACAAGAGGATAAGAGGCCACTAGGAGATCCCAGAGTAGTGGGAACAGAGTTGAACTCAAAGGGGATTTTGCTTGCATTTCTGCCCTCTGGCCAGTAGGGGGAGACCCAAGTACATTTGAAAAGAGCAGACATTGAAAATGGAAAAGCAATTTAGAACATAGATTTACAGTTATTTGTTTTGAAGTAAATTTGAGGCCCATGTCAGCCTCATTTTTCTACATTTTTTTCCTACAAGCTGAAGTTTCGTTGATGAAAACTGCCCCATTCAAGAGACCAGCTCAGCCCTTGGGCTCAAGGAAAATATATCCATGTTTGTGTACGGTCAGAGATGTTGGAGGAAGTTTGGGTGGGAGACCATAAATGATTGCAGATCCTACTGAGGAGCAGGGGATATCGCATGGCTGTGTTCAAAAACAACCAATTCAGAATACAGTATTAATAAAAAAGAAACCTATGGAAGAGCTTGATGCTGTAATAATTCCAAACCATGTTATGCCAGTAGATGAATATAAGCAAAATGTCAAATTACGTTGCATTATTTTGTGCCACAAATCAAATTGGATTATTCTGTGCCACAAATCAATCAACCAACCATCCATGAATCAATCTTTCTTTCTCTTTTTCTCCCTCACTCTCTCCCTCCTTTCCTCTTTCTTTCTTTCTTTCTTTCTTTTTTTCTACCTTTCATCCTTCCTTCCTTCCCTTCTCCCTTCCTTCCCTTCCTTCCCTTCTCCCTTCCTTCCCTTCTCCCTTCCTTCCTTCCATTCTCCCTTCCTTCCTTCCTTCCATTCTCCCTTCCTTCCTTCCCTTCCTCCCTTCCTTTTTTCCTTCCTTCCTTCCTCTTCCTTCCTTTCCTTCTCTCTCCCTCCCCACCTACCAACCTACCAACCAAACAACCATCATTTTTGTAACCTCCCCTAACATAGAAACATTCTATGTGTAATTTGGGCTTACTGAGTTTATTTCCTCATATCCTGCCCTTTGTTATTTTTACAAATAACTCAAGGCAGTAAATATATCCAACACCCCCCCCCCTCCTCCTCCTCCTTTTCCCCATAACAAGAACCCTGCAAGGTGGGTTGGACAGGCCCAAAGTCTCACAGCCGCCTTTCATGGCCAAGGCAGGACTTGAACTGCTTTCCAGCCTTAACCCCAAGACCAAACAAGCTCCATCCATTGCCACCCTCGTAGATTCAACGGGATAGGCTTTGGAAAAATTTAATCCTTTCCCCAACTCCAGCGATCAAGACCGAAGAACTGAGAACCACAAGGCTGCAGGAAGTAAAGTGTTTATCTGTAACGGTCCATCTAGTTTCAAAATGCAGATCTAAGTAAATCCTGGCTAAGAGCGGCATAAGAGAGGTTACTTTTCGTGGCCCCAAATAATAACATAATGGGAATTTTGGCATTATACTGAAAAAAAATTCTACTTGGAATGCAGTGGAATGAATGCTGTGAGGTCTGACCTATGGCACAGGGGTGAGTTGCGTTTCATGGCCACAAATAACAGCATTGTGGAGTTTTTGGCATCCAGTTCAAAATGTAGATTTCCGGGAGTTTTTTGCAAAAAGTTGTTTTTTTTAATCCATACATAAATCATAGAAATATAGAAGATTGATGGCAGAAAAAGACCTCCTGGTCCATCTATATACTTATACTATTTCCTGTATTTTGTCTTAGGATGGATATATGTTTTTTCAATTCAGTTACTGTGGATCTACCAATCACTTCTTCTGGAAGTTTGCTACAAGCATCTACTACTCTTTCAGTAAAATAATATTTGCTTCTGATCTTTCCCCCAACTAACCTCAGATTGTGCCCCCTTGTTCTTGTGTTTCCTATTAAAAACACTTCCCTCCTGAACCTTATTTAACCCTTTAACATATTTAAATATTTTGATTATGTCCCCCCTTTCCCTTCTGTCCTCCAGACTATACAGACGGAGTTCATGAAGTCTTTCCTGAGAAGTTTTATGCTTAAGACCTTCCACCGTTTTTGGACTTGTTCAATTTTATCCATCTCTTTTTGTAGGTGAGGTCTCCAGAACTGAACACAGTATTCCAAATGGGGTCTCACCAGCGCTCAATTCAGCGGGATCCCAAACTGCCAGCAGACGTGATTGGTAAATCCACAGTAGCTGAATTTAAACATGCCCTGGATAAACATAGATCCATCCTAAGATAAAATACAGGAAATAGTACAAGGGCAGACTAGATGGACCATGAGGTCTTTTTCTGCCGTCAATCTTCTATGTTTCTATGAATGGAAATTTTGCAGTATCCTTCCATTATTATTATTATTATTATTATTATTATTATTATTATTATTATTATTATTATTACTATTACTATTATTATTATGTTCCAAGGCGCCAGCATAGAAGCTTTAGTTCCTAACACAATGGGAAATTTGTCTTTTTCCGTAGTCTTAGGTGACCCCCGTGAAACAGTTGTTCGATCCTGACCCCTAGGTTGAGAACCACTGCATTAAAGTGTATAAAATAGTGTTTACTTTAAAAATAGCACAGTCAAGTTAAACAGTCTGGTCATGCGCATTCAAACCAGGCAATATCTCTCAATACAATAATAATATTACAAGCCTGTATTTGTCTTACATGCATTACAGCTGACAGATACATCAAACTAACACAGAGCTTACTACATCTGTCACAGTGAATCAGCAGAAAGAACAGCGAGAACAGAGAGAGAATCATGCTCTCTGGCTCCCTCTTATGGCAATTTGCAACACTACCTCTTAAAGGTATAGTACTTCAATACAAACACTCATTGTTAGCTTGTTTCTATATTGCAAGCCCAACTGTTAACAACACTAACAACGTCCCGCAAGGAAACCACCAAACTCACCAAGGAACTCCTCATTTCAACCCTGAACTACAAATATTCTCCTTTATTGAGACCTTATTGAGAAGGCCTTCAAGAAACCTTTGTGGTTACTCTCCATAAACATAACAAAAAGAGCCTCCAAGGATTCAACGCCCATCAGGGCTACCATGTCACGCTTTTCATCCAATTCCTAGCCATGACCCAGCACAGTTTCCATGGACTACCAAACATTTCCATCTGGGGAAACATTTTTGGGAGAAGTATCTTTTGCCCTTTAGAAAACAGCAGATGGAACCACTTAGAGGCTTCTATCTGTGTTAGCAAAAACTTCAGAAAAGAAGGATTTAGGGGTAGTGATTTCTGAACAGTGAACAGTGCGGTTGGGCAGTAGGAAAAGCAAGTAGGATGCTTGGCTGCATAGCTAGAGGTATAACAAGGAGGAAGAGGGAGATTGTGATCCCCTTATAGAGAGTGCTGGTGAGACCCCATTTAGAATACTGTGTTCAGTTCTGGAGACCTCACCTACAAAAAGATATTGACAAAATTGAACGGGTCCAAAGACGGGCTACAAGAATGTTGGAAGGTCTTAAGCATAAAACGTATCAGGAAAGACTTCATGAACTCCATCTGTATAGTCTGGAGGACAGAAGGAAAAGGGGGGACATGATCGAAACATTTAAATATGTCAAAGGGTTAAATAAGGTTCAGGAGGGAAGTGTTTTTAATCGGAAAGTGAACACAAGAACAAGGGGACTCAATCTGAAGTTAGTTGGGGGAAAGATCGAAAGCAATGTGAGAAAATATTATTTGACTGAAAGAGTAGTAGATGCTTGGAACAAACTTCCAGCAGACGTGGTTGGTAAATCCACAGGAACTGAATTGAAACATGCCTGGGATAAACATAGATCCATCCTAAGATAAAAATACAGGAAATAGTATAAGGGCAGACTAGATGGACCATGAGGTCTTTTTCTGCCATCAGTCTTCTATGTTTCTATCCTCAATGCTCTGGAACCCCAGTTTTAAAAACCCGAAAAGACGATCAAAGTAATTGAGCTGATGAACTTGATGAAGTTGGACAATGCCTGAGAAGGAAAGCCAAACATCTGAAGTTTTTTCAGCAGATGTTTCACGGGTTGCAGTCCCAGGGGAGTCTTCAAGTGGAGTCAGTTTAGGTAAACGATGACATTTTCATTACCTTCAACAAATTCAGGATCTTCTTGCTGAGATCCAGCTCGAAGTTGGAATAATGAGAATCCGCCATGTCGTAGATAAACACCAGGCCATTCCGCTGAGTTTCAAAGCTGGTTATTGGAAGGAAAATCACAACTTAGAGTCACACGCAAAGTTGACTGGGTGTGTGTGTGTGTGTCACATTAGGTTTCCACGAGGATTCAGATCAAGGAGATGGGGCTCGCACTTAAAATCCCACAGACCTGGCCTTCTCCAGGTCCTGTCAGGCAAGAAAGTGCCAATTGGCGAGGCCAAGGGGAAGGGCCTCCTCTGTGGTGGCTCTGGTTCTCTGGAACCAACCCCCACGGAGATTCACATTGCCCCCATCCTCCTGGCCTGTCAAAAGACTTTAAAAACACATCTTTGCTGTCAGGCCTGAGGCAGTTGAGCATGAATTTTCTTTATCTATCTATCTATCTATCTATCTATCTATCTATCTATCTATCTATCTATCTCTATCTACCTACCTACCTATCACCTATCTATCTATCTATCATCTATCTATCTATCTCTATCTATCTATTTACCTACCTACCTATCATCTATCTATCTATCTATCTATCTATCTATCTATCTATCTATCTATCTATCTATCTATCTCTACCTACCTACCTATCACCTATCTATCTATCTATCTATCTATCTCTACCTACCTACCTATCATCCATCCATCCATCCATCCATCCATCCATCCATCCATCCATCCATCCATCCATCTATCTATCTATCTATCTACCTACCTAATCTGTCTGTCTGTCTTTGTATCTATCTATCTCTATCTATCTATTTACCTACCTACCTACCTACCTATCTACCTACCACCTATCTATCTATCTATCTATCTATCTGTCTGTCTGTCTGTCTGTCTGTCTGCCTGCCTGCCTGCCTACCTACCTATCCTGTCTGTCTGTCTGTCCATCCATCCATCCATCCATCCATCCATCCATCCATCCATCCATCCATCTATCTATCTATCTATCTATCTATCTATCTATCTATCTATCTATCTATCTCGAGTCGGGGTGCTGCGGCGGTTAGAGTGCAGCACTGCAGGCTCCTTCAGCTAACTGCAGTTCAGCAGTTCAAATCTCACCACCGGCTCCAGGTTGACTCAGCCATCCATCCTTCCAAGGTGGGTCAAATGGAGGCAAGAGGCAGATTCTGTGAACCGCTTAGAGAGGGCTGCAAAAGCGCCATGGAGCGATATATAAGTGTAAATGCTATTGCTATCCATCTCTCTTAAGTTCTTGACGCCAAAAACCAGCTGCCCAGTTGGACTGCAAATAGCCCTTCTTACCTTTCCACTGCCCTGTCCAGCAGGTAGAAAAGGGCTTGTAGTACCACGTGTTGGACACTTTTATTGGGATGGTGCAACTTAGCGGTGAAGAGAGCAATGGAGGCCCCGGACGGGTCTCGCGCACTCTGCAGAGAAAGCAGGCGGGAGAATTATAATCAGCAGGGTAGCCAAGCAAGGTTGAAATGAACTTCTGCTAAACCACGGAGAACGGTGACCAGCGAAAGGCAGTAGAGGAATATTTGTGGAAGTGTTCACGGCTCCTCAAATATTCTAATGCAATCCCCCCCCTCCCCCCCCCCTCCCCCCCCCAGTTTTCTGGCTTCACCCATTGAGAATTCCCTGGGAGCAAAACTTACCAAGATGGTGAATTTTCCACTCAGGAGTTCGGACCTCAACGGCTCCTCATGAGGTTTGAGCTTCACGATTCCTTCTTTGAACCTTGTTTCCTAAAGGGGTGGGGAGAAGATCAATCCATCATCAATCCATCAGATTATGATCCCGCTATATAGAATGCTGGTGAGACCATATTTGGAATACTGTGTTCAGTTCTGGAGACCTCACCTACAAAAAGATATTGACAAAATTGAACGGGTCCAAAGACGGGCTACAAGAATGGTGGAAGGTCTTAAGCATCAAACGTATCAGGAAAGACTTCATGAACTCAATCTGTATAGTCTGGAGGACAGAAGGAAAAGGGGGGACATGATCGAAACATTTAAATATGTTAAAGGGTTAAATAAGGTCCAGGAGGGAAGTGTTTTTAATAGGAAAGTGAACACAAGAACAAGGGGACACAATCTGAAGTTAGTTGGGGGAAAGCTCAGAAGCAACATGACAAATATTATTTTACTGAAAGAGTAGTAGATCCTTCGAACAAACTTCCAGCAGACGTGGTTGGTAAATCCACAGGAACTGAATGTAAACATGCCTGGGATATACATATATCCATTGTAAGATAAAATACAGGAAATAGTATGAGGGCAGACTAGATGGACCATGAGGTCTTTTTCTGCCGTCAGACTTCTATGTTTCTATGTTTCTATGAGCTGGAAGGGACGTTAGAGGTCTTCTAGACTACCATTTTTTAAATTACTGGTTCTGTGGATGTGGTATGGGCTTGGTGGGCATGGCAAGGAAAGGATATTGCAAAATCTCCCATTCATAGAAACATAGAAACGTAGAAGATTGATGGCAGAAAAAGACCTCGTGGTCCATCTAGTCTGCCCTTGTACTATTTCCTGTATTTTATCTTAGGATGGATCTATGTTTATCCCAGGCATGTTTAAATTCAGTCACTGTGGCTTTACCAACCACGTCTGCTGGAAGTGTGTTCCAAGCATCTACCACTCTTCAAAGTCAAATAATATTTCCTCACGTTGCTTCTGATCTTTCCCCCAACTAACCTCAGATTGTGCCCCCTTGTTCTTGTGTTCACTTTCCTATTAAAAACACTTCCCTCCTGAACCTTATTTAACCCTTTAACACATTTAAATGTTTCGATCGTGTCCCCACTTTCCCTTCTGTGCTCCAGACTATACAGACTGAGTTCAATAAGTCTTTCTTGATAAGTTTTAGGCTGAAGACCTTCCACCATTTTTGTAGCCAGTCTTTGGATCCGTTCAATTTGATCCATCTCTTTTTGTAGGTGAGGTCTCCAGAACTGGACACAGTATTCCAAATGGGGTCTCACCAGCGCTCCATACAACAGGGTCATAATCTCCCTCTAAACTCCTATGAATCCAGCCAGGGCAGTGATGGAGCCCCACCCAGAGAAATAATAATGATAATGAAAATGATAATAATAATCCCAGGAGACAGCAAAATTGAGGAGAAGCAGCTAGAGAAATTGGTGAAATACGAAGATCTAAAAATCGAGCTGCAACGACTCTGGCCTAAGCCAGTGAAAGTGGTCCCAGTGGTACTTGGCACGCTGCGCGCAGGGCCAAAGGATCTCAGCGGACATTTGAAAATCATTGGAATTGACAAAATCTCCATCTGTCAATTGCAAAAGGCCGCTTTACTGGGATGGGCAAACATAATTTGCCGCTACATCCCACAGTCCTAGGTGCTTGGGAAGTGCCCGACTGGTGATGAAATACGAAATCCAGCATAGTGATCTCGTTTGCTGTGTTGTATTGACATAATAATAATAATAATTTGTTAGACTTGTATGCCACTACTCTCCGAAGACTTGGGGCGGCTCACAACAGCAATAAAGCAGTACAGTACAAATCTAATAGTTAAAACTTTGACTAAAACCCCCTGCATGGCCCAGGCACTCACCCTGTAGGAGTGGAATAGTTCGATCGCTCGAAGGACGTCGAATTTTCTGGCCATGAGGAATTTGACGGCCATGTTCCAGGAAAGAGGAGAGACATTGTACTGAATGGTCCATTTGTTTATCTCTTCCAGGAACTGCTTGGTGGCCTTCACCCCCAACGGAGCAGAGAAGGGGGAGAAAAGAAAGAAGAAAGATAACAAAACGGTTAATCTTCATGTTTTGTCTATAGATTCCAGAACGGTGTATAAAGAGCCACACGTTGCAATGGTCCCCAAACCCTCCCAGAATGCAAATTCCGCAACAGAATTCCTTCAAATCGAGAGCAAAGTCAACAGATTGGAAAACGCTGAAAATAAAAAATAGTTAACGTAAATAATTATTTTGAAAGTCACGTCGAAGAATTAGAAATTTGGATGATGGAAATCCGGAGGACCAAAAATAGAGAAACGGTGGCATACAAATCTAATAAATAAGTAAGTAAGTAAGTAAGTAAGTAAGTAAGTAAGTAAGTAAGTAAGTAAGTAAGTAAGTAAGTAAGTAAACAAACAAACAAACAAACAAACAAACAAACAAACAAACAGGTAACACGAAATTTAAAGTAGTTTTAGATTTATGTTATTTTAAATATAACGTTTTGTATTATGATTCTTTTTAGCTGAGTTATGATGGATGAAACGAAAATATAATTTTGGGACGTTTTGTTAATTTTTTTTAAGGTAAGAATTTTTTTTACATGTGTATTATTAAACGTTGAGGTTGTGTTTTTATTTGTGTAGGTTTTTTTGAAAGTGGAGAAAAAAAATAATATGCAAACATTTTGGAAAATGCTGGTACTCTTTCATTTACGGCCATGATTAGAATTCGAATAAGTGGTCACTGAGCAACACAATCGTGGCATAACCGTTCCTGATTTCTCGAACTTTTTTTTTTTGCACTATGGTCACTAAAGGTTGTAATCTTCCCTGCCAGCTTTCCCCTTGATTTTCATTTGTCAGAAGTTGGCTGGGAAGGTCACAGAATATGTCAATCATACGATACCAGGATGCTGCAAACCGTCCTAGGTACATGCCAGTTTCAAGCGCCCGAATTTTGATCATATGACCATGAGGATGATGTCGTAAGAGTGAATAAAGGGTCGTAAGTCACACTTTTCCCAGGGCCCTCTTCAAACAGTCTCTAAAGAAAAAAGTTGTAAGTCAAGGACTGGGGCTGCGAGCGGTTAGTGGTGTCACCTTCCCTCCCCCATTAGATGCTATCCTGGTTTAGATATTCCTAGGAAAAGCATCAGTCATTCCTCAGGCCCAATTTCCGAGCCACCACGCCCTTTTTTATTTTTTACTGTAAAACAAATAATAAGAAATGCCAGCAGCAAAGGGCAGATGAAAACATCAGGCGAGATGAGTCAGGGAGAAGGAGCTGCGTGTGAGAAGCGAAGAGAGAAAAGAGAGAATGAAAGCAAGCAAGGATTGTTTGAAATCAGAAGGGCTAGATGACCTCTAGGGAACCCCTCCAAATCTAGAATAGAATAGAATAACTGAGCTGGAAGGGACCTTGGAGGTCTTCTAGTCCAACCCCCTGCTTGGTCAGGAAACCCTTCACTATTTATCCAAAATTTCTTAAAAACCTCCAGTGTTGGAGTATTCGCAACTTCTGGTGGCAGGTAGTTCCACTGGTTAATTGTTCTAATTGTCAGGAAATGTTTCCTTAGTTGTGAGTTGCTTTTATCCTTGTTTAGTTTCCAACCATTGCTTCTTGTTCTACCCTCAGGTGCTTTGGAGAATAGGTTGACTCCCTTTTCTTTGTGGCAAACCCTGAGATATTGGAAGACTGCTATCATGTCTCCCCTGGTCCTTCTTTTCATTAAACTAGCCATGCCCAGTTCCTGCAACCGTTCTTCATATGTTTTACCCTACAGTCTCCTAATCATCTTTGTAGCTCTTCTCTGCACTTTTTCTAGAGTCTCAACATCCTTTTTGCATTGTGGCATCCAAAACCGAATGCCGTATTCCAAATGTGGCCTTACCAAGGCCTTATAAAGTGGCATTAACCCTTCATGTGATCTTGATTCTCTCCCTCTGCTAATGCAGCCTAGAACTGTGTTGGCTTTTTTGGCAGCTGCTGCACACGGCTGGCTCCTATTTAAATGGTTGTCCACTGGGACTCCAACGTCCCTCTCACAGTTACTACTGTTGAGCAAGGTACCATGTATACTGTTGTACCTGTGCGTTTTGTTTTTCTTGCCTAAATGTAGAAACTTCCTTTTTTCTACATTTCTGGGGTTGCACCATCAGAAGTGAACGAAGAGGGCTGTGAAAATATTGACTGACCCCTCACATCCTGGACACAAACTGTTTCAACTCCTGCCCTCAAAACATTGCTGCAGAGCACCGCACACCATAACAACTAGACACAAGAACAGTTCCCCCCCTGAATGCCATCACTCTGCTAAACAAATAATTCCCTCAACACTGTCAAACCATTCCCTAAGTCTGGACTATTATTAATATTCTCACTGATCCCATCACCTCCTACTAGTGCTATATGACTGTTAACTTTATTGCTTGTACCCTTACAATTTATATATTGATTGGTCCCTAATATGATTTGATTGCTTACTTCTATTCAATTCAATTCTATTTTCAGTTCTATTCTTCTATTCTCTATTCTATTCAATTCTCTCTTCAATTCTCTCTTCTATTCTATTCTCTATTCTGTACTCTATTCTATTCAATTATTCTATTCTATTCTCTTTTCTATTTTTTATTCAATTCTCTATACTACTCTATTCTATTCTATTCTCTTTTCTCTTCAATTCTCTATTCTATTCAATTCTCTTTTCTCTTCAATTCTCTATTCTATTCTATTCTCTTTTCTCTTCAATTCTCTATTCTATTCTATTCTCTTTTCTCTTCAATTCTCTATTCTATTCTATTCTCTGTTCTATTTTCTCTTCAATTCTCTATTCTATTCTATTCTATTCTCTTTTCTCTTCAATTCTCTATTCTATTCTATTCTCTATTTCTATTCTATTTTCTATTCAATTCTCTATTCTATTCTATTCTATTCCATTCTCTGTTCTATTTTCTCTTCAATTCTCTATTCTATTCTATTCTATTCCATTCTCTGTTCTACTATTCTCTATTCTCTTTCCTATTCTATTCTATTCCATTCTATATTCTCTTCTCATTCCATTCCATTCCATTCTATTCAATTCTATTGCTTCAGCATGTGGGTTGCCTGGTACTTCTGGCTTTGGAGACCACGTCGAAGAAACAACCAACTATGACCTAAAAACAGGCCCTCCAAACTTGGCAACTTTAAACCCTGTGGACTCCAACTCCCAGAATTCCCAAGTCCGCCATGCCGTCTTGCTCAGCGACGGAAACGTTGGGCTCAACGGTGGTCGAAAGTCTGTACTCTCTTCCGGACGTCATCCATCCATCCAAAGGGCCGACTGATCAGCTGAAACGGCCCCCAAACTGGCTAAGTGGCTCCATCCTGTCAGGGATTCGATCCGCGGCTCCTGCAAGGCCGCTCAGGGCTCCCCGTGGGCCCATTTCTGGGAACGGAAACATCCGGTCAGTTCCTCACTCCAGGCCTTTTGGGAGGGGGGGGGGGGAAGGAGAACTGTGTGGCCATTCATTTTTAAAGACCTCCTGTGCTTCTCCTCCTCCTCCGTTGGAAGGACGAACATCTCGGAGGAGTGACTCATGGAAAAAAAGCGGGCCTGCGCTCCCCTTGGCGTCAACCGGCTTCGCCCCGGCAGAGACTCCTAGGGCCGCTTCGGCTGTAAAGGTTTTGGAGGATATGCCGAGGGGGCTTTGGGGACACGAGCCTTGGCCAAAAGCTGCATTTAGAAGCATCCAGGCAACTGCAAAGAATCCAGCCTCTCTAGAGATTTCTGGGTCAATACCCACCATTTCTCCCTGTATCTATCTGTCGGTCTGTCTATCTATCTCATCTATATCTATTATTATCTCCCTCTCTTTCTTTTTATCCTTTATCTATCATCTGTCTGTCTGTCTGTCTATCAGTCCATCTATCCATCCACCCATCCTTCCCCTCCTCTTTCTCTCCATCTATCTACTGTGTTGAGTGCCCATGGAAATAAACATTCATAAAGATATCTGTTTATCTATCATTAACGTCTGTCTGTCTGTCTCTCTCTCGCTCTATCTATCATCTATCTATCTATCTATCTATCTATCTATCTATCTATCTATCTATCTATCTAATCTATCTACCTACTTACCTACCTATCGTCTATCTATCTATCTATCTATCTATCTATCTATCTATCTATCTATCTATCTATCTAATCTATCTACCTACTTACCTACCTATCATCTATCTATCTACCTACCTACCTACCTACCTACCTACCATCAATCCATCCATCCATCTCTATCTATCATCTATCTAGCCATCCTTCCTTCCTCTAAATGTGTGCCATTGTTCAACAGTGAGAAGAGAGTTTGGCCCTTTGGAGCAACTGGGCTTAGCTTTCAAAAGATTCTCAAACTGACGATGGGAGGGGTGGGCGAGAAACATCCATTTCAGCTCCCCACCACCACTACTTCGATTGACCCAATTCTCCTCCAGTCCCTGCTCTAGCCTGAACCTGTTATTTCTGAAAGCTTCAAGGCCTGGCTGACCCCTGCCTGGCTGGCAAGCCAGCGAGCAGATTCACATGCTCTACTACAAATATTAGCCTCCCCCCTGGGGAGTCCTGAGGACAAGGTTAAAGTCAAACAGCCAAACAGATCCGGGAGAAGAGCAGCGTGACATTGCAAGGATCCTTATCTCCTGCTTTGTGATCCTGCTTTGTTCTCTCCTCCCACAATGGTTTCGTGCAAGGACCTTGGAACGCTTCTCTTTCCAAGAAAAGCCCACGTTTTTTTGGCCACCCAGGTCTTTGCGGAAGATGCTGCAACTCCAGACTTTGGCACAACTGGCAGACTGCAAAACTGGCTAGGACAGTGATGGTGAACCTATGGCACGGGTGCCACAGGTGGCGCACAGAGCCATATGTGCTGGCATGCAAGCCATTGCCCAAGCTCAGCTCCAGCTGAGTTTTGGCTCGCACAGAGGCCCTGCTTCAAGAGAGCCTCCAGGAGGATGCAGTCAGGCGGTAGGGAAAGCAAGTAGGATGCTTGGCTGCATAGCTAGAGGTATAACAAGCAGGAAGAGGGAGATTATGATCCCGCTATATAGAATGCTGGTGAGACCACCTTTGGAAGACTGTGTTCAGTTCTGGAGACCTCACCTACAAAAAGATATTGACAAAATTGAACGGGTCCAAAGACGGGCAACAAGAATGGTGGAAGGTCTTAAGCATAAAACGTATCAGGAAAGACTTAATGGACTCAATCTGTATAGTCTGGAGGACAGAAGGAAAAGGGGGGACATGATCGAAACATTTAAATATATTAAAGGGTTAAATAAGGTCCAAGAGGGAAGTGTTTTTAATAGGAAAGTGAACACAAGAACAAGGGGACACAATCTGAGGTTAGTTGGGGGAAAGATCAAAAGCAACATGAGAAAATATTATTTTACTGAAAGAGTAGTAGATCCTTGGAACAAACTTCCAGCAGATGTGGTAGATAAATCCACAGTAACTGAATTTAAACATGCCTGGGATAAACATATATCCATCCTAAGATAAAATACAGAAAATCGTATAAGGGCAGACTAGATGGACCATGAGGTCTTTTTCTGCCGTCAGTCTTCTATGTTTCTATGGGGGAGGGTGTTTTTACCCTCCTCTGGCTCCAGGGAAGCCTTTGGAGCTTGGGGAGGGCAAAACAAGAGCCTACTGGGCCCACCAGAAGTTGGGAAACAGTTTCCAGTCTCCAGGGAGTGGGAGAAGCTGTTTTTGCCCTCCCCAGGCATTGAATGATGGGTGTGGGCCCTCGCAGAGGCACTTTCGGCACTCGAGGAAAAAAAAAGTTCGCCATCTGTGGCATGTCTGGTTGTGGTATGTTACAGGCAATCCTTTAGTTACGGCCACAATTTATCTTGCTAAATTGTGAGACGGGTTTTCCCCCCGTATTTCCAAAGGTTTTTTAAAAAAAAAAAATTATTTATTATTTATTATTCCCCCCCCCCCCCGCCAAACACCATCACTCTACTAAACAAATAATTCCCTCAACACTGTCAGACTTTTTACTAAATCTGCAATTCTATTTCTACTACTAGTTTTTCTCATCATTCCTATCACCCTTTTCCTCCCACTTAGGACTGTATGGCTGTAACTTGTTAATTGTATCCTAAGATTTTTATTAATATTGATTGTTTCTTCTTTGCTAATTTGACATGTATGACAATCATTAAGTGTTGTACCACATGATTCTTGACAAATGGCTCTTTTTCTTTCATGTGTGCTGAGAACATCTGCACCATTGACAAATTCCTTGTGTGTCCAGTCACACTTGGCCAATAAAAAATTCTATTCTATTCTATTCATTTATTAATTGGATGTGTCCAAAGACTCGGGGCGGCTTACAACAAATGATAAAACCCTCCAATAAAATACAACGACAAATCCAATTAATTAACTAGATAACTAAGCTAAAATCCCTAATATTAAAAAAAATCAATCGTACAATATATAGGAATCCTCAATCTGTGTTCTGTGTTAGCAAAAACTTTCGAAGAGAAGGATTGAGGGGTTGTGATTTCTGACTGTCTCAAAATGGGTGAGCAGTGTGCTCAGGCAGTAGGGAAAGCGAGTAGAATGCTTGGCTGCATATCTAGAAGTATAACAAGCAGGGAGATTGTGATCCCGCTATATAGAGCGCTGGTGAGACCCCATTTGGAATAATACTGTGTTCAGTTCTGGACACCCCACCTACAGAAAGAGATTGACCAAATTGAACGGGTCCAAAGACGGGCTACAAGAATGGTGGAAGGTCTTAAGCATAAAACTTACCAGGAAAGACTTCATGAACTCCATCTGTATAGTCTGGAGGACAGAAGGAAAAGGGGGGACACGATTGAAACATTTAAATATGTTAAAGAGTTCAATAAGGTTCAGGAGAGAAGTGTTTTTAATAGGAAAGCGAACCCAAGAACAAGGGGACACAATCTGAAGTTAGTTGGGGGAAAGATCAGAAGCAACATGAGAAAATATGATTTGTCTGAAAGAGTCGTAGATGCTTGGAACAAACGTCCAGCAGACGTGGTTGGTCAATCCACAGTCACTGAATGTAAACATGCCTGGGATAAACATACTGTATATCCATTGTAAGATAAAATACAGGAAATAGTATAAGGGCAGACGAGATGGACCATGAGGTCTTTTTCTGCCGTCAATCTTCTATGTTTCTATGTTTCTAAGTTGAGGACCATTCAGTACTGAGAAACCAGGAAGGGGGGGGGGGGGGCAGAAATTTGATTATTTATTTATTTATTCATTCATTCATTTATTTTATTTGTCAATCAAATATAGTATTGTATTGTAGTATGTTTATCTGGAAGGAAAAGGTGACTTCGGGTTTTGAGAAATGATTAACTAGGGATTTATTTTCTCTGAAACGAGGAGAGGAAGCAAATGCCAGGCAGGACGACATTAATTTTTGAAAAGGACCCAAGAAAGGCAGCTTTGCAACCCCCTCCTGAGCTTTTTCCATTTTTTGTTTATTTCCCCCCCCCCAAAAAAAATGCAGCCCAGGCCCCTCCCTAGCTGGTTTGTAACCTTCTTTTTCTTCAGGGTGAAAAATTTTACTCTTCCCCCCCTGACTCAACTTCCCTTTTGTGGAATCCCCAACAAAAGGAGAGAAGAAAGAAAGAAAGAAAGAAAGAAAGAAAGAATGACGTCACTCATTTGAGACAACAGGAAACGCTTTCAAAAATAAAAGATTTTTCCCAAGACACCCAGGCTTGAATTTTACCAACCTTCTAATTCAACTGAGAGGTTTCTATCCAGTAGGACCAGAGAGAGAAATTTAAGGGGGGTGGGGAGAGGGAGGAACAAATTGCCCTGGGGAGTCTTCTTTTTAAAAAATTCCATTGTGCTGCAAGAGTTTGCAAGTGCGGAAAAACCTGCCACCAGTCACATTTTTCAGTGGCAACGTTTTGAATGATCATTAAAGCAGTGTTTTTCAACCAGTGTGCCGCGGCACACTAGTGTGCCGTGAGACATGGTCAGGTGTGCCGCGAAGCTCAGAGAGAGAAAGAAAACAAGAGAAAGAGAGAGAAAGAAAGCGAGAGAGGGAGAAAGAAAGCAAGAGAGAGAGAGAAAGAGAGAGACAGAAAGAAAGAGAGAGAGAGAGAGAAAGCAAGAAAGAGAAAGAGAAAACAAGAGAGAAAGAAAGAGAGAGATAGAAAGCAAGAGAGAGAGAAAGAGAACAAGAGAGAGAAAGAAAGCAAGCAAGAGAGAGAGAGAAAGAAAGCAAGAGAGAGAGAAAGCAAGAGAGAGAGAGAAAGAGAGAGAGAGAAAGAAAGAAAGAGAGAGAAAGCAAGAGAGAGAGAAAGCAAGAGAGAGAGAAAGAGAACAAGAGAGAGAAAGAAAGCAAGAGAGAGAGAGAGAGAAAGAGAGAGAGAGAAAGAAAGAAAGAGAGAGAGAGAGAGAGAAAGAGAAGGAGGGAAGGTGGGAGAGAGAAAGACATAGAGGGAGGGAGGGAGAAAGAGAGCAAAAGAGAGAGGAAGGAATGAAGAGAGAAAGAAAGAGGGATGGAGAGAGAGAGAAAAAAAGGAGAGAAAGAGGGAGAGAGAAATACAGCGAAAGGGAGGAAGAAAGAGAATTTTTTTTTGTCCAAACTTTTTTTAGCCGCCCCCCCCACCCCACTCAATGTGCCCCAGGGTTTTGTAAATGTAAAAAATGTGCCATGGCTCAAAAAAGGTTGAAAATCACTGCATTAAAGGAATTGTTATAATCGACTACCTGTAGCTTCCTGAAATGTTTAAAGAATTTTTGCAGTATTGAATACTACTACTACTACTACTAATAATAATACTAATAATAATAATACTACTACTAATAATAACAACAACAACAACAGAGTTTGGCGGGCCCCAGGGGAAGAGCCTTCTCTGTGGCAGCCCCGGCCCTCTGGAATCAACTCCCCCCGGAGATTAGAACTGCCCCCACACTCCTTGTCTTTCGTAAATTACTCAAGACCCATCTATACCACCAGGCATGGGGGAGTTGAGACACCTTCCCCCCAGGCTTTTTTATATTTATGTTTGGGTATGTATATGTTGTTTGCTTTTTAAAATATGATAGGGTTTTATGTGCTTTTTAATATTAGATTTGTTTTTGCTGGAATATTGTTTTTATTTATTTATTTAATTAATTTATTTATTATTTAGATTTGTATGCCGCCCCTCTCCGCAGACTCGGGGCGGCTTATTGTTGTGAGCCGCCCCGAGTCTTCGGAGAGGGGCGGCATACAAATCTAATAAATTGAATTGAATTGAAGGGACCATGGAGGTCTTCTAGTCCAACCCCCTGCATAGGCAGGAAACCGTACACCACTTCAGACAGATGGTTACCCAACATCTGCTTCAAAACTTTCAGTGTTGGGGCATTCACAACTTCTGGAGGCAAGCGGTTCCACTGATCAACCATTCTGACTGTCAGGAAATTTCTCCTTAATTCTAAGTTTAGTTTCCACCCATTGCTTCTTGTTCTACCCTCAGGTGCTTTGGAGAATAGGTTGACTCCTTCTTTGAGGCAACCCCTGAGATATTGGAAGACTGCTATCCTGTCTCCCCTGGTCCTTCGTTTCATTCAACTAGTTCCTGCAACCGTTCTTCGTATGTTTTAGCCTCCAATCCCCTCATCCTCTTTGTCGCTCTTCTCTGCACTTTTTCTAGAGTCTCAACATCCTTTTTGCATTGTGGCGACCAAAGTTCTACTTGTTGTCGAATGCACCGATCGATTTAATTAATTTGACTTATATGCTGCCCAATCCCGCAGGATTTAGGGTGTTTTACAACAATAAAATAGTACAAAAATTACAGTCAAATATTAAACAGTAAAACCCCATTAAACTAGTCGATCAGTGTTAAAAACAATAAAACCCCTAGATTAAATAATACACTTATACCTATCAGTCGAACCAAGATTCGGTCAGGACTAAGATGTTATCTCTCACGGATACACTGAGATATCTGGCAAGGAAATATTTCTGAAACCCTGACCTAATGGGCCCCAGTTGTCAATCACGTGATTGGAGTTTATACCAATACTGTTTGATCTATAAACAATGGCATCTGAGGATTCTATTGTCTCCCAATTGCCTAATGCTGCCGCCTTCTGCTGCACGAATCCCAGCGACCAGTTAGGTCCCACAGAGTGGGCCTTCTCCGGGTCCCATCAACTAAACAATGTCGTTTGGCGGGACCCAGGGGAAGAGCCTTCTCTGTGGCGGCCCCGGCCCTTTGGAACCAACTCCCCCCAAAGATTAGAATTGCCCCCGTCCTCCTCGCCTTTCGTAAACTTCTTAAAACCCACCTCTGCCGTCAGGCATGGGGGAACTGAGATATTCTTTCCCCCTAGGCCTTTACAATTTACGCATGGTATGTCTGTATGTATGTTTGGTTTTTATAATAAGGGTTTTTTAAAGTTATTTTAGTATTGGATTGGATTGTTACATGCTGTTTTTATCATTGTTGTTAGCTGCCCCGAGTCTAAATCCACAGTAACTGAATTTAAACCTGCCTGGGATAAACATATATCCATCCTAAGATAAAATACAGAAAATAGTATAAGGGCAGACTAGATGGACCATGAGGTCTTTTTCTGCCGTCAGACTTCTATGTTTCTATGTTCTATGTCTACGGAGAGGGGCGGCATACAAATCCAATAAATAAAATAAATAAGTAAATAAATAAATCACATGGGGGCAATACCACTCATTTACAATTCTCCATCCTGGAGTACCTGAATTTTGGGCAAGGGGGAAAAAGAGGCACCTGAATGAAAATGCAAGACGTGATAAATGCAAAATATTTAAGGGCTCTAAATAGACACCTTTGCAAAGGAAAAGAATCCCAGTTTGATTTCAAGGAAGCGTTTGCAAATAATTTGCCCGGTTTGTTATCTGCTGTTATTGCAGGATTTCTCTTCTAGATAGAGCCGCATGTAAATGACTGGACTCCCAAAGATAAACCAATTAAATTTCTTTCAGGCATTCCGGATGTTGGGAATTGGGACTGAGTGGCAAGGGATTATGGGGGTCGCAGGCCAGAACAGCAGGGAGCTGTCAGTCATGATTTATTTTGCCCTAGAAAGCAGATGCTATTTGTGGATTAAGTATCAATTAGGCCAGTGTTTCTCAAACCTCAGCAACTTTGAAGATGGATGGACTTCCATCCCAGGATTCAAAGCCAGCACTTATTATTTATTTGATTTATATGCCTCCCAATCCCTCAGGACAGCTTGCAACAATAAAACAATACAATAAGAAGTTAAAGTCAAATACTAATAGCAATAAAGCCCTTAAAACTAAACCACGGTTCAATTATTGAAACAATAAACTAAAAATAAGGCTCGACATTTAGGCAAGAAAAGCAAAATGCACAGGAACAGTATATGTGGTACATTGTATACATTGTATACCTTTAAAGCCCTATATGGCAATGGACCAGATTACCTTCGGAACCGCCTGCTACTGCACGAATCCCAGCGACCGATAAGGTCCCACAGAGTTGGCCTTCTCCGGGTCCCGTCGACTAAACAATGTCGTTTGGCAGGCCCCAGGGGAAGAGCCTTCTCTGTGGCAGCCCCGGCCCTCTGGAACCAACTCCCCCCAGAGATTAGAACTGCCCCCACCCTCCCTGTCTTTCGTAAACTACTCAAGACTCATTTATACCTCCAGGCATGGGGGAGTTGAGATAGCTCTTCCCCCTAGGCCATTACAAGTTATGCATGGTATGTTTGTGTGTATGTTTGGTTTTATAATAGTGGTTTTTAGTTGTTTTTTATTATTGGATTGTACATGTTGTGTTTATTATTGTTGTTAGCTGCCCCGAGTCTGCGGAGAGGGGCGGCATACAAATCCAATACATTATAATAATAATAATAATTATTATTATTTGTTGCTCAATGGTAGTAACTGTGATCTTGGAATCCTGGTGGACAACCATTTAAATAGGAGCCAGCCGTGTGCAGCAGCTGCCAAAAAAGCCAACACAGTTCTTGGCTGCATCAACAGAGGGAGAGAATCAAGATCACACAAAAGGTTAATACCACTTTATAAGCCTTGGTAAGGCCACACTTGGAATACGGCATTCGGTTTTGGTCGTCACAAGGCAAAAAGGATGTTGAGACTCTAGAAAAAGTGCAGAGAAGAGCAACAAAGATGATTAGGGACTAGAGGCAAAAACATACGAAGAACGGTTGCAGGAACTGGGCATGGCTAGTTTAATGAAGAGAAGGACCAGGGGAGACATGATAGCAGACTTCCAATATCTCAGGGGTTGCCACAAAGAAGAAGGAGTCAAACTATTCTCCAAAGCACCTGAGGATAGAACAAGATGCAATGGGTGGAAATTAAACAAGGAGAGAAGCAACTTAGAACTAAGGAGAAATTTCCTGACAGTCAGAACAATTAATCAGTGGAACTCCTTGCCTCCAGAAGTTGTGAATGCCCCGACATTGGAAGTTTTAAAGCAGATGTTGGATAACCATCTGTCTGAAGTAGTGTAGGGTTTCCTGCCTAAGCAGGGGGTTGGACTGGAAGACCTCCAAAGTCCCTTCCAACTTTGTTGTTGTTGTTGTTGTGCTTATTGAATACCGAGACCAATACTCCTCCAATATCACATTCCGTTTTAAAATCATACAAAAACTTAAATTTGTTCCCTCCTCCAGTCTACAATCATTGTTATAATACATACAGACTGAGGTACTACATGGGGAGGAAACTGCCCAGGCATTTGTGTTGTCAACACAATTCCCAGCTGCCTTTTAAAAACACTTCGGCAGGGATCTCTCTCTCTCCTAGTTGCAAGAACGGAGTTGGGCCGACAGCCACCAGGAGTCAAATCATGAATGAGCCTGATCTCATTCATGACTTGCTCTTCTCAAATTCATTGATGAACTTGTTAGTTCTCAAAATGGCCGATGTCAACAAAGCTAAGGGAATGCAAGAAAGAGCTAACTTTGAATGGGAGCCACCAGGAAATATTGATTTGGCCCAATGTTTCTCAAATAGTGGGGGGAGTGGAGCGATGCCGGAGGGCCCATGACCCTTGGGAATGTTGTTGTGGTTAGCTCTGGCCCTGCTCCTGCCTCAAGGACTATGGATGTGGGGGAGACATCCACATGCTGCAGGCCTGTTTTGCCCCCCCCCGTGGAATCTTCTGATGAAGGCTCCTCTGACCAAGAAGACATGAGTGACAGGGAGGAGGAGAGTGTGGCAGACAGCTCAGAAGGAGATCAATTATCTCTCTCCTCCTTGGATTCGGAACAAGAGTTAATGATACAGCCACGCATGCGGAGAGCGATGCATAGGCAGCAACAACTGAGAGATTATTATCAAAGAAAATGAGGCCACCAGTGTTTGGCTGGGGCTGTGGTCATTAGTGAGGCTGCTATAAAGAGCAGCCTGTGGGTTTGGCCATTGTGGAGGATTATCTGATGGTTGTGTTTCGTGACTGCTTTACTGACTTTGACTTTTTATGTGCTGATTTTTCCCCACTTTGAAACTAAACCAAAGTGTGTTTCACTTTGTGAAAGAAGAAGGACTGTGAATTGCCTCACAGCTGCAAGCTAAGTATCACAGAACTGATAAGGGACTTGTACAAATTACCAGTTTGTTTGGAGATCAGTGCTCTTTGCTATACAAAAAGAGGGCTTAGGTTAAGGGAATTTTCATTATAAAGAACATTGTTTTGAATTTTCAAACGTGAGTGTGTCTGAAATTTGTACCTGTGAATTTTTGGGAGGATTCTACCAGAGAGCCCGACAGAACAAATGTGCATTTTTTTTTTTGCCACAGGGAATAGGGTTTTTTTGCACCGAACAATAGCACAGAGCAGGAGATATGAAGTGCAGAAAACAAACCTTTAAGAGACACCGTGGGAAAAATATTGAACAGCGATGAAAAGAAAGGAGGAGAGGGACAGAGATCATGAGACAAACGTAAGTCTCTCGAAAGCTAAGAATAAGAAATGTGACAGCTCTGCAGAAGCTGCCAAAAAAGCCAACACAGTTCTAGGCTGAATTAACAGAGGGAGAGGATCAAGAACACGTGAAGTGTTAATACCACTTTACAAGGCCTTCAGTTTTGGTCACCACAATGCAAAAAGGAGGTTGAGAGTCTAGAAAAAGTGCAGAGAAGAGCGACAAAGATGATTAGGGGACTGGAGGCTAAAACATAGGAAGAACGGTTGCAGGAACTGGCTGTTTATGTCTAGTTGAATGAAAAGAAGGACCAGGGGAGACATGATAGCAGACTTCCAATATCTCAGGGGTTGCCACAAAGAAGAAGGAGTCAACCTATTCTCAAAAGCACCTGAGGATAGAACAAGAAGCAATGGGTGGAAATTAAACAAGGAGAGAAGCAACTTAGAACTAAGGAGAAATTTCCTGACAGTCAGAACAATTAATCAGTGGAAGTCTTTGCCTCCAGAAGTTGTGAATGCTCCGACACTGGAAGTTTTTAAGCAGATGTTGGATAACCATCTGTCTGAAGTAGTGTAGGGTTTCCTGCCTAAGCAGGGGGTTGGACTAGAAGACCTCCAAGGTCCCTTCCAACTCTGTTGTTGTTGTTTACTCTGTCTAAAACTGTTGGCAGCGGACAGCCTGAAGACAAATAAATGAAGGCATCACTTAAACACATTACACCCCAATCACACTGATAAGCCGCTTGAGTTTTTTTCAGCGAAAATGTGTTGAATATTGCAAACAATCATCCCGGGTGGAGAATTGGGGGGGTGTACAAAATGTTTACTTCTTCCAGGGAGGGGGGGCATAACAGAAGATAATTGAGAAACAGGGATTTAGCCCAAAATATTCTTGGAAAAGGGCTACAGCCAAGCCAATTTTTCAGAATCGTAGGAGGCCGCGAACATGATCCAAAGGAGACCTAGAGGTCTTTAAAGGAATGGTGGATCTGGGAAAGACTATCCTGGCCTTGAGCCACTGGTCTGTTGTACCACAGCTTCTCGGAATTCCATAAATAGGGAATCACGCCACAGCTCCGAATCAGATGATGCCGTTGAGTTTGAGAGGGAGAGAATTCTCAGAACGTTCATGAGGACTAGTGGCGCCACACGAGACCCGCAAGGTTTGACTTCCCGTTGACTTTTTTAGAGTTACTGGGGATACTAAGGATGACCAGGGAGGTCCATATTGACCTAAAAAAAGAGAGCCTAGTTTGAGGGTGGGAGGGTGAGACCTTCACCACAGGATGCCCAGCTAGCCACTCGGCCTGGCCCCACTGACTCAGCCCCCTCTTTCATCCTTCAGGGTCAACAGGACTGCTGAGCTCAGAATTCTGTAACTTTTTGAGGTCTCATTATTCTCAATTATCAGCTTCTCTTCTCAATTATCACCCTGGGTTTCACACGGAGCACACCCAGAAAAGTAGAAGTTTAAGACAAACATACAGAACCAGATCTCTGGGGTAGGTGGTGGGGAATTGAAGGGGGCAAGGTAAGGGGGCCAGGAGTCTAGATTAGAAACCTAGAAGATTGACAGCAGAAAAAGACCTCACGGTCCATCTAGTCTGCCCTTATACTATTTCCTGTATAGAAACATAGAAGTCTGACGGCAGAAAAAGACCTCATGGTCCATCTAGTCTGCCCTTATACTATTTTCTGTATTTTATCTTAGGATGGATCTATGTTTATCCCAGGCATGTTTAAATTCAGTTCCTGTGGATTTATCTACCATGTCTGCTGGAAGTTTGTTCCAAGGATCTACTAGTCTTTCAGTAAAATAATATTTTCTCATGTTGCTTCTGATCTTTCCCCCAACTAACCTCAGATTGTGTCCCCTTGTTCTTGGGTTCACTTTCCTATTAAAAACACTTCCCTCTTGGACCTTATTTAACCCTTTAACACATTTAAATGTTTCGATCATGTCCCCCCTTTCCCTTCTGTCCTCCAGACTATACAGATTGAGTTCATGAAGTCTTTCCTGATACGTTTTATGCTTAAGACCTTCCACCATTCTTGTAGCCCATCTTTGGACCCGTTCAATTTTGTCCATATCTTTTTGTAGGTGAGGTCTCCAGAACTGGATACAGTATTCCAAATGTGGTCTCACCAGCACTCTATATAGCGGGATCACAATCTCCCTCTTCCTGCTTGTTATACCTCTAGCTATGCAGCCAAGCATCCTACTTGCTTTCCCTACCGCCTGACTGGACTGTTCACCCATTTTGAGACTGTCAGAAATCACTACCCCTAAATCCTTCTCTTCTGAAGTTTTTGCTAGCCCAGAACTGCCAATACAATACTCAGATTGAGGATTCCTTTTCCCCAAGTGCATTATTTTACATTTGGAAACATTAAACTGCATTTTCCATTGCTTTGACCATTTATCTAGTAAAGTATTTGTTCCAAGCATCTACTACTCTTTCAGTTAAATAATATTTTCTCACGTTGTTTGTGATCTTTCCCCCAACTAAGCTCAGATTGTGCCCCCTTGTTCTTGGGTTCACTTTCCTATTAAAAACACTTCCCTCCTGGACCTTATTTAACCCTTTGACATATTTAAATGTCTCAATCGTGTCCCCCCTTTTCCTTCTGTCCTCCAGACTAGACAGATTGAGTCCATGAAGTCTTTCCTGATACGTTTTATGCTGAAGACCTTCCACCGTTTTTGTAGCCCGTCTTTGGACCTGTTCAATTCGATCCATATCTTTTTTGTAGGGGAGGTCTCCAGAACTGAATCCGTTCTGGTCTTTTCTCCATTCTTCACCCAAAAGAGAACTCCAAATTCTTTTTTTTAATGGTCCCTTTTTCTGGTTTCCTTAGACTCGGAGATGCCAAAGTGGAAAATTACACAAGCCGGATTCTGCAACCCAAAACACACGTCTGCCGTTTACAGTCAACGGGAGAAAGCAGGAAGAAAGAATAACATGCACACACTAGAAAAAGGCAGGATTGTTAAGAGGCGCAGCCCATCCAGGCATAACCTTTCTCCAAAACAGCTGGAACATCCCTCACACACACTATCAGAAATTCAGATAGTTTTCCTGTTCCTCTAACCAGTGCAATGTTTTTTTAAGAGGGCAAACACGGATAGGGTAGCTTAAGGCTACTAAATACGGTTGGCAAAGAGCCATAAAGAGGGTTGGAATGAATATCATGTACTGTACTGTATTTTTGGGGACTATAAGACGCACCATGTTTTCGAAGAGGTAAGTAAGGAAATTAAACGTTTTTGTCCTCCCCCAAGAACACTCTGCAGCTCTCTCAAATCCTCTGCACACCCAAGTTTTGCAAAAAAATGACATTTTTGCTCGCCCCCAGTATATATACACACAGTATTGTACAGTATATCGTATTTTTCAGAGTGTAAGGTACACTATCCACCCACACCCAAAAAGAGGGTGGGAATATTGGTGCGTCTTATACACCCATCTTAAAGGTTGCCAACGTGAAGAAACACTGATATATATAGCTGAAGGGATTGGATACTGTAGCCTAGAGGATAATTCTCTGTCTTACAAGGCAAAGGTTGCAGGTTCAAGTCCCAGTGGGTATGGCTAGCTGATGAGGCCAAAATAAGGCCGAAATAGATCTATCCTAGTCTCCCTTAATTTTCAAATTCAGCAAAAAAACATGTGACATATATATATGTGTGTGTGTGTGTGTGTGTGTGTGTGTGTATTTGACACAAAAATATGTAACCCTTCCCTGGTGCAGAGCTGAAGGGATTGGATACTGTAGCCTAGAGGATAATTCTATGCCTTACAAGGCAAAGGTTGCAGGTTCAAGTCCCAGTGGGTATGGCTAGCTGATGAGGCCAAAATAAAGCCGAAATAGATCTATCCTAGTCTCCCTTAATTTTCAAATTCAGCAAAAAAAAAAACAACCCCAAACATGTGACATATATCAGTGTTTCTCCACCTTGGCAACCTTTAAGATGGGTAGACTTCAATTCCCAGTTGTATTCCCCCAGCCTGCAAAGAATTCTGGGAATTGAAGTCCACCCATCTTAAAGTTGCCACTGATATACCGCACATTAAAAAAAAACCACTAGGAAATTTATTTGATCTGTCTTCTGTTTTTCAAACACCCCCTCATCGTACTACAATGACACCAGTCTCTCTCTCTAAAATAAGAGAGAATTAAAAAAAACTCTTTTCCCAACCATAGACCCTGGGATTGCATTTTGGGCTCCCCAATAGTTGCACTTTTGGGCTCCCAAAGAATTGCATTTGTCAGAATTTAGAATGCATGCCTATTATTATTTTATTATTATTATTATTATTATTATTATTATTATTATTATTATTATTTAAATTTGTATGCCGCCCCTCTCCGTAGACTCCACAAGCAGGCTCAAAAAGGAAAGCAAGGATGCTTAAAGCTACACAGTTTTGTTTTTTTTCTTATAACACCCACAGGGAGATTCTCTAGAAAAACCAGTTTTCTTTCATTACGTATATTTCTTTTTCTTTTCTTTCTTTCACCTCCCTTCCTCACTCTCCTGTTCCATGATTGGGAAAAGGATTTTTTTTTTTTTGCAAAATAAGGGTGGTGGTGGAAGAGGAGGGGCGTTGAGGGAGTGAAGTGGCGCTCCAAAGGGTCAGGGGTTGCTTTGAACTTCTCCACCCTCCCACCTCACTTCCTTAAACATTCAAAGATGTGAAGCCAGGAGGTCATTGCATTTTGTGTTTCACATCCTCTCCCTAATCCTTTTTTTTTAACATGGGGGAAAAAACGGAGTCAAGTACTGTACTGTATCCGCTGCCCCCCCCAAAAAAACATACCAATCCTGGGGGAGGGAGGAAGAGAGAGAGAAAGAGAGGAGAGAAAGAATGAAAGAGGTAGAGACAGAAAGAGGCAGAGAGACAGAGATAGAATGAGAGGAAGAGAGAGAAAGAGAGAGGGGAGAGAAAGAGGGAGAAAGAAAGAGATAGAAAGAGAGAGAAAGACAGAGAGACGGAGATAGATTAAAAGAGACAGAAACAGAGAAAGATAGATAAAGAGATAGAAAGAGACAGAGAGACAGAAAGATAGATAGAGATAGAGACAGAGAGAAAGAGAGAAAGAGAGATAGAAAGAGACAGAGACAGAGAGACAGAAAGAGAAAGAGAGAGATAGAAAGAAAGAAAGAGACAGAAAGAGAGGAAGAGAGAAAAAGAGAAAGAGAGAGAGGCAGAATGAGAGAGAGAGAAAAAAAAGAGAGAGAGAGATCGAAAGAGACAGAGTCAGAAAGAGATGTAAGGGGAGGAAGAGAGAGAGAGAGTAACAGATAGAAAGAGACAGACAGATAGAGAGAAAGAGAAAGAGGGAGAGAGAGAGAGAAAGGTAGAAATAGAAAGAGACAGAGATAGAAAAAGAAAGAAAGAAAGAGAGAGAGAGGGTGGTGGGTGGGAGGATGTTGGGGTTCACTTAAGAAAATGGGGGGCACAGCTTGATCACTGTGGAGTGACAGGAGGGACCCCAGCAGAGAGTCTGCATCTTTGCTTGTTGGGGTGGGTGGGTGGGTGGGTCATAGGTTGGCTGTGCAAAATGGGATGCTAGCACGATGGAAAAGACTCCCCCTCTCTGCCCCCCCCCCCCGATTCGCCTGCATCTCAACCCTCCAACCCCTTCCCCCTAAATCTTTGGACTTCCATGGAAACATCACCATCATCCGGGAGATACTTCTGCCGCCCCCCCCCTCTTCCGCTGATCCGGTGGGAAAAGGGGGAGGGGGGAGCGTCCATCCAAGGCTGGAGGGGAGCAGCTGCACTCTTTGGGGTCGAGACTGCCCCCTCCCCAAACACACACACAGCAAAGAAGAGGCCCCACATTCTGGACTTCATTCGCCCCAGCAAGGCGAGCCATTTGGAGGTGGGAGGGGGGTGGGTGGATCAATTCCCAGCAAAGCAGGAAGCAGGCCCCCCCTCTCCAAAATGCTTTGCCTCCGAACCCCAAATTCCGGGCCCAGCCCGGGAGGCTGGCTGGCTCCTTCGACTTCCGTTCATCGCCTTTGCGCTTCGAGGGCCGAAGCGATCCAGGGATGGGTGGATGGGGGCAGGGATGCCTTTGAGGAGAGAAGAGGGGGTTGCATCTCCGCCAGGACCCCCTCCCCCTTCTCCTCCAGCTACCCCCTCCTCCCCCTCCCTTTCCAGCCCCCCCAATCCGCCGCGCAAAACCCCCAAAACCTCAAAAATAAAATTTAATTAAAACCTCTCCAGAATTGAACGTCATTGCCAAAGGCAAGCAGCCACAAAATCTGCCCAGCGGGACCCGCTCGGCTTTCTCTCTACTCCTCCAAATCCGATTCTGCACCCCACCATTTTTTAGGGGGGGGTGTCTCCCCCTCTTACCTGCTCCTCCTCGGGCGTCAGCTGCGCGGCCATGCTCCTTGCCGGCGCAAGTTTGCCAAAGTCGCCCGTCTCGTGGGGGGGCCCTCGCCCCTCCTGGAAGCTTTCTCCGTGGCCCCCCTTCCTCTCTTCGATTTAATGGGTGTGTGGGGGGGGCAAAGCCAGCGGGGTTGGGTTGGATTTGGGTGGGGGGAAAAGGGGGTCAGCGGCCACGACTTAAATCCAAGCCGGGCATCTTCGCTTGGGGACGTCGGAGCGCTTGCAAAAAAAAATAATAAAGAGCCAGGGAAAAGAGGAGGAGGGAGGGAAGGGGGGGATCCAAAGGGGAGGGGTCCCGCGGGCTCCCCTCCAAAAGGGGGAGGGCCGCCGCGAGCCCAGGATCCGAATTCAGACGGTCGGAAGGCGGCGCGATCCGAATTAAAAAAGAAAAAACACAACCCAGCCGCTGCCGAGGAAGAAGAAGGCAGGGCGCAAAACAAGAAAAAACCTCGGTTGCTCGGCCGGACCTCCCCAGCATTGGCGGGTGGGCGTGGGAATGGGGAGGGGAGGAGTGGGGGGAGAAAGAGGAGGAACCCCCCCCTTTCTCTCTCTCTTTTTTTTTTGCAACAGTTCTGGTTTCAAAGAAACAATTTTAAAAAACAAGCAAACAAGAAATCGCCTAAATTGTTGCAGGGGAAAAAAAAAAATCTTCCTTTGGTTCTCGACCCACCGAGCAAAGCCAAAGCTAGGGAAGAGGGGAGGGGGAAATAATCGGGGGGGGGGGTTGGAGAAGAGGAGGAGGAAGAAGAAGGGGGGAAGAAGAGGGGGAGCCCGCCCGCTTGCAGAAAAAAGAGAGAGAGAGAGAACTTGGGGAGGGGGCGCTGCGGAAGGAAGTTTCTCCGCTGGTCTCCAAGCGCAAAACCTCCCCGGATTCGGTCTGGGCTCCCTTCCCGGAGGGGGAGGAAATGAGAAAGGGGAGGGGGGGGGTTGAGGCAGACTTTCCTTCGAACTGTTGCTTTCTGGAGGAAGAGGAGGAGGTGGAGTCTCTCTCTCTCTCTCTCTCTCCCTCTCCCTCTCTCTGTTGAGAAGGATTAGGAAATGGATGGATCCGCTCCTGCTGGCTCGGCTGCCCCCCCTTCCTCCTCCTCTTCCTCCGCCCAGGCGGGCGGATCTGCTGCCCGGCCTTCCTCGCAGCGCTGATTCCTCAAAAGCAGAGAGAGAGAGAGAGAGAGGAAGCGGGGAGAGAGAGGGAGGCCAGCCCTTCCCGGCGCCGGGGCTGCTTAACCCCCCCCCCCAACAGACACACACACACGCCCCTACAGCCTGGGGAAACGGCCTCCCATTCGCGGGCCCGCGGGGCGGAGAGGCTGTTTGAGAGGCGGGCCCGAGGAGGAGGAGGAGGAGGGAGGAATGCGGAGAGGAGAGGAAGGAGAGAGGGGAAGAAGGAGAAGGAGAGGAAGAAGTGGAGGGAAGGAAAGGATGCAAAGAGAAAGGAAGCCAAGGAAGAAGAAAGAAGAGGGGAGGAGGAGGAAGAGGAGGGAGGAATGCAGAGAGGAAGGAGGGAGGGGAAGAAGGAGAGTGGGCGAGGAAGGGAGAAGGGAAGGAGGAGGAGGGAAGGATGCAGACAGAAAGGAAGAAGAAAGAAGAGGGGAGAAGGGAAGAATGTAGAGAGGAAGTGCGGAGAGGAGAGGAAGGAGGGGAAGAGGGATAGTGGGGGAGGAGAGGAAAGGGGAAGAAGGAGAAGAAGGAGGAGGGAAGTACCAAGAGAGGAAGAAGAAGGGAGAAGAAGGAGGAGGTGGAAAGGATGCAGACAGAAAGGATTTCCAAGGAAGAGGGGAGGAGGGACAGAAGGAAGGAGGAGGAGGAAGGAAGGAAGAATGTGGAGAGAAGAGGAAGGAGGGGTAGAGGGAGGGGAAGGAGGAGGGAAGTGCTGAGAGGAAGAAGGGAGGAGAAGGAGAGAAGAAGTGGAAAAAAGGAAGGAGAAGGGAAGGATGCAGAGCGGTTTACTTTAAGTTTCTATCTGTTGTGAGCTCGGGTGTTGTTGCCGTTGAAGCTGAAGTAGTTGTTGACAGGAAGGACTTTGTAGCAGATGATTTTATGGGCTCTTTCTGTCGTATTGTCCAAATTTACCTATACCTACTTTGCTTTTGTTTATGTTTATACCATACCTATTACACATTTTGACAAATAAATAAAATAAAACAAATATTTTTGATGACCGTTTTCTTGAGTAACATAGAAGTTGACGGCAGAAAAAGACCTCATGGTCCATCTCGTCTGCCCTTATACTATTTCCTGTATTTTATCTTACAGTGGATCTATGTTTATCGCAGGCATGTTTCAATTCAGTTCCTGTGGATTGACCAAACCTCGTCTGCTGGAGTTTGTTCCAAGGATCTACTACTCTTTCAGTGAAATAATATTTTCTCACGTTGCTCCTGATCTTTCCCCCAACTAACCTCAGATTGTGCCCCCTTGTTCTTGTGTTCACTTTCCTATGAAAAACACTTCCCTCCTGAACCTTATTTAACTCTTTAACCTATTTAAATGTTTCGATCATGTCCCCACTTTCCCTTCTGTCCTCCAGACTCTACAGATTGAGTTCATGAAGTCTTTCCTGATACATTTTATGCTTAAGACCTTCCACCATTTTTGTAACCCGTCTTTGGACCCATTCAATTTTATCCATCACTTTTTGTAGGTGAGGTCTTCAGAACTGGACGCAGTATTCCAAATGGGGTCTCACCAGTGCTGATTGTTGTTGTTGTTGTTGTTATTATTATTATTATTATTATTATTATTATTATTATTATTATTATGTCAGTACAACACAGCAAACGAGATCACTATGCTGGATTTCATATTTCATCACCAGTCGGGCGCTTCCCAAGCACCTAGGACTGCGTGATGTAGCGGCGAATTATGTTTGCTGATCCCAGTAAAGCAGCCTTTTGCAATTGACAGACGGAGATTGTCTCAATTCTGATGGTTTTCAAATGTCCGCTGAGATCCTTTGGCCCTGCGCCCAGCGTGCCAAGGACCACTGGGACCACTTTCACGGGCTTATGGCAGAGTCGTTGCAGCTCGATTTTTAGATCTTCGTATTTCACTCATTTCTCTAGCTGCTTCTCCTCAATTCTGCTGTCTCCTGGATTATTATTATTATTATTATTAATCACCATCTCCCTCTTCCTGCTTGTTATACTTCTTTAGCTTGCAAAGGGGTGCAGAATTATCTCCTCCCCCCCCCAAAAAAATCCTGGGCCAGGTCGCTTTCTGGCTGCACAGCCACGGGTGAGTTGCCAGCCGCTTACATTCTTGGCAAAGAAAATGTGGCTTTCTGAGAAAAGAGGGCCGGAGGGAGGAGGAGGAGGGGATTTTTTTTTAAAAAGGGCCCACTGTCTGCAGATGGAGAGCTTTGACTACGGAGTGCAGCATCGGCCCCTGAACCATGATGTCATTTCTCTTGAAAACCACCCTGGGGCTATTCAGAGAATTGGAGACAAGGCTGCGCGCGGCCGTATTTATAGTTCTAAAACTTGCACCTCCGTTGCACTTTTTAAGCTCCGGGTTGGTTTCCTGGCCCCTCCTCTTTTCTTTTTGCTCAAACTCAGGACTTTCTCGCGAGCCACAGGTTTCTCGAGAAGGGGAGCAGGCGGCTTCGAATCCTTCCAATGTATTTCTTTATTTGCAATGTTTTAATTTGTGTTTTCTTTTTCTGCTGAGCAATCCGCAGATGTTTAGGTTTGCTGGCATTCTGGTATTGAAAAAATAAAAATGTAAAAAGAATAAATAAGGAAAGTTGTAGTTGAGAGATGGTCTCCATTTCCTTCCTTTGGAAAAAAGTAAGTTTCTAGTTCTTAGGGACTAGAAAATAGTTAGCCAACTGTCTGCATTTGGGAAGTTTCTAGTCCTTATGGCAGGAAAAGTTAATAAAGGGTGACAAAGGGCTATTTTCTGACAGGATACAAAAGATCAAGTTGCAGAAGGGCCGGATTGGGCAAAATTGACCTCTCCTCACTTAGAATCCCAAGAAACCGAGTGCAAATATTGATTTTTAAGTCTCCCCCAAATGTTTTCGCCTGCAGGAGACCTGAAACGGACATCATCACCCTAGCAAGCCAGGATCTATTGCTGAGAGTTGACCAGGAATGATATATACACCGCTCAAAAAAAAAAAAAGGGAACACTTAAAACAACACAATATGACTCCACGTCAATCAAACTTCTGTGAAATCAAACTGTACACTTAGGAAGCAACACTGGTTGACAATCAATTCCACCTGCTGTTGTGCACATTCAACTTTGTACGGAACAAAGTATTCCATGAGAATATTTCATTCATTCAGATCTAGGTTGTGTCCTTTGAGGGTTCCCTTTATTTTTTTGAGCAGTGTATATATTTGAAGATTTTTGCTCCCGAAAGCTATACTTGGGATTTGGCTTTGGATGAAAACGGCCACTTGGTGCAGAAGTTGGTGATAAATCAACGGCTTGTAGAAGGCCTGGTGTTGATGGGAACTTGGGAGGGGGTGATTTTCATGAGAGAGCAGATGCAGCCACAAAGCATTTTTTTTGAGAAGTTCAAGACCATCCTATGTCCACCACCTGGGCGGAAGCGGAAGGAGGACTTGCCGCACTGGCACAATGTGAGTGGGCAACGTGACAAGTTTGTGAGTGGGGGACAAAAGATGCAAATTTTTAACTAGGTGGGAAGATTCGGGCTCTTCCGTGTAGGGGCCAGGATGGCTCCGGAAATACATTGGAACTTTGAGGGATGCCTTGATTTGGACTCCGATTTAAATTTGGAGGTTACCTGGAACCTTGACACAAGGCTAACCCAATTTCCCAGCTTCAAAACACTTTTGGCTTTCTCACGCAAGGGACCTTGAATTCTCAGCGCTCCAAACACCTCGGGGAGAATTCGAGAAACTCAAGAATTTTTTTTAAAATGATGCCTGAATTTTCAGCTCTCCAAAGAGCCTCTTTAACACACACAAAAAATGCAAGAGGTCCCACAGTGTGAAGTCCAGCTCTAACATGGCTTAGGCCAAGTGTTGTCCAACACTGGCCACTTTTAAGACTTGTGGACTTCAACTCCCAGAATTCCCCAGCCAGAGTGTCCAACACTGGCCACTTTTAAGACTTGTGGACTTCAACTCCCAGAATTCCCCAGCCAGCGTGTCCAACACTGGCCACTTTTAAGATTTGAGGACTTCAACTCCCAGAATTCCCCGGCCAGCGTGTCCAACACTGGCCACTTTTAAGACTTGTGGACTTCAACTCCCAGAATTCCCCAGCCAGCATGTCCAACATTGGCCACTTTTAAGATTTGAGGACTTCAACTCCCAGAATTCCCTGGCCAGCGTGTCCAACACTGGCCACTTTTAAGACTTGTGGACTTCAACTCCCAGAATTCTCCAGCCAAGGCTGTAACTCTGAAGTTAAAAGGAACAAAAAACATTGAGGAATTAGGAGAGAATCAAGAATTATTTAAATCAGGAATCAGAAAATATTTGAAAACAAGCATTGGAAAATGATTCAAAAATGGGGGAGAATCAGGAACGAATTGGAACCATGAAGTATGTGAAACTTGAAATCAAGAAAGAATAAGAGAGTCTACAAATCAAGAACCAAAATATTTGAAATGAATCAGAAAATGTTCGAAACGAAGAATTTACTTGGATTCCTGGTTCATGTGTTGGACTAGCAATGAATTTTAATGACTTTGAATTTCTTAGCCCATGAAATCACCTGAAATCCAGGGCGATTAGGATTAGAAGAGTTGGTTAGAGAGGATGAATTGTTTTCCAAACTTCTTTCAGATCTTTCAAAAGTTCTTTTATTTAGTGAATCGCAGGAGCGCGACACCAACATTCCCAACACCAGTAGAATTAAGAGGGAAGCCCGAAGACTTCAGAATGTGAAAAGTGTCTTTTTAAAAAATCTATTCTGGATTTTCTTTCCTTTTTTATGTGAAGGGCGCACACCGTAGCTCCCTAACATGCAATCTGTGCAGTGATGACTGCAAGGTATGGTCAAAAAAGTCAAGATGGCGGCCACAGGTTGCGAGCAAGGCTCCGCCCACTATAAATCACCGCCACTCCGTGGCCATCTTGACTTTTTTGACTTTTTACCCTGCACTGGACCACCATTGACTCTAGATTGAAAAACTAACCTCCCTGCAATGCAAAATGGCACAATCCGTGTCTTTTTGTGTGTATTTTGTGTGTTTTGAAACTACACATTTCTTTCAAACGTGGAATCTGGTAGCAGTGAAACCCAGCGCAATCCAAAGTGTGTGTGTGTGTAAGTGTGTGTGTGTGACTTGAGAGAATTTGAACCCAGGTTTGTACCAGCTCGTCTTCCCAATTCGTTCAGAAATCCAGTGATGGACACGGATGTATTTGACTTTCATTTAAGAACGAACTGAGCAAACGGCAGCCTCTATTGTGTTTTTCCACCCAAAATGTTGAAGATGTAAATATTGTGCGGTTCCTATCTGTATTCTCGACCGATTTTGGTCACCTGGTGGTCTCCGATCACTTGTCCATCTGGCACTCCCCGTCAGATGAGACAGGCTGAGGTGCCTCCGCTTTGGGAGTGGACAAATGCTCCAGTTCGTAACGCCCGTCTTGCGAGGGAGGCTCATCGGCCGCGCCCGGCTGCTGGCTTTTGTTCCTCTTGTGCTCGATGATTTGCTGCAGCTGATGCCCTGCGTAGCCGGGCTTGGAGGTCAGAGGGCAGCTGGGCACCACGATGCCCAAGATGTCGGAGACCATGTAAGGGCGCAGCCAACCCACTAAGGGCGTGCTGCCGGGGTTGTAGTGGGTTTGTTTGTGGTAGAACAGGATCCCGTCTACCTACAAGGAGGAAACGGGAAGAAAACAGCTGGGTCCGCTTCAGGAGAAGGTGCGGCCATCCATGGGAAAGAGGGCAAAAAAGTCAAAATGGCAACCGAAACGCTGTGATTCTAGGCAAATGTATATTTTATGTACACTGAGAGCACTCCTTGTGCGTCCAGTCACACTTGGCCAATAAAGAATTCTATTCTATTCTATTCTATTTCTATTCCATCCCATACAAATGTCTCTTTTCTTTTATGTGCACTGAGAGCATCTGCACCAAAGACAAATTCCTTGTGTGTCCAGTCACACTTGACCAATAAAGAATTCTATTCTATTCTATTCTATTCTATTCCATCCCATATGTCTCTTTTCTTTTATGTGCACTGAGAGCATCTGCACCAAAGACAAATTCCTTGTGTGTCCAATCACACTTGGCCAATAAAGAATTCTATTCTATTCTATTCTATTTCTATTCCATTCCAAAGGTAAATTTTCTTTTATGTGCACTGAGAGCATCTGCACCAAAGACAAATTCCTTGTGTGTCCAATCACACTTGGCCAATAAAGAATTCTATTCTATTCTATTTCTATTCCATCCCATACAAATGTCTCTTTTCTTTTATGTGCACTGAGAGCATCTGCACCAAAGACAAATTCCTTGTGTGTCCAATCACACTTGGCCAATAAAGAATTCTATTCTATTCTATTCTATTTCTATTCCATTCCAAAGGTAAATTTTCTTTTATGTGCACTGAGAGCATCTGCACCAAAGACAAATTCCTTGTGTGTCCAGTCACACTTGGCCAATAAAGAATTCTATTCTATTCTAAAAAGGGGGGAACTTCTAGTAGTTTTGCCTGTCTTTTGCCACTAGGGGAGCTGTGTTTGTATGGAAAGCCCAGCAGGGGGAGCTCTACCCTTTGATGAAGCCTATTGCGGTCAGAGAGTGATTTTTACTAAAGAAGAATTCAGAAGTTGGTGGAAGGGACCTTGGAGGTCTTCTAGTCCAACCCGCTGCTTGAGTGGGAGATCTTAAACCAATCCAGACAAATGGCTATCCAGCTCTTCCTTAAAAAAAACTCCAATGAGGGAGGAGCCACAACTTCTGGAGGCAAATAGCGAATACCCAAATAGTGAGTGAGTTGTTAGCTAATGCTATTTTTTTTCTTTCTTTCTTTCTTTCTTTCTTTCTTTCTTTCTTTCTTTCTTTCTTTCTTTCTTTCTTTCTTTCTTTCTTCCCTCCTTTCCTTTCTTTCCTTCCTTCTTTCTTTCCTTCTTTCTTTCCTTCCTTCTTTCTTTCCTTCCCTAACTTTGCCCACTGCTAGCAGTTCAATCCTCACCAGGCTGTAAATGCTATTAATTAGCAGCTGAGGGTTTTTTCGTAATAAAAGATTGCTTTTAGATTTGTGTGTGTGCCTCCACTACTAAGCCAGTTAGTAGTGATTTATTGATTAAATTAAGTTCGTCCAAACTTGTTTGCTTGCTTACATTCATAACTGGGGGCAGAACAGACGACGTTAAGAGAAGCATTCACGCCAACCAGGCTGACTCACCTCGAAGGGGAAGTTCATGGCCAGAGCCTCACACAGGCTGGTTGTATTGCAGGAGTAGCTCTTGAGGCCCACGAACCTATACTGAGAAAGGAGCCCAAAAACAAAAGGTCAGCGCACACGCGGCCTCGGCCTTGTTTGATGGATGAATGGGAAATGGAGCCTCCAGGCCTAGAGGCAGTCTACAGGGGGTGGACAAAAAAATGGAAACCCTTGACTTTTTGGCATCATAATGTTTGAACATGTTCAAATCAATCAAAACTTGACATATTTTAATGTTTTTTTTAAAAAAAATCTGTTATTTGATTTTTTTTTTTTTAAACATCGAGGCCTCACTTTTTAAAAATCCAACCAGCTTCCACATTTTGGTCAAATTAAAATTAAAAATAAAAATGGCTCACTGGGTTAAGTCTGCTTTTCTCCGACAATTCCATCTCCTCTTCCATTTTGGAATGCAGCCAGAAGAATCTGAAATCTGTCTGGAGAAGGAAGGAGAGAAAAAGGAGACCCAGAGGTGTGAAGGGAAGGCCTTTTCTTCCTCCCCCAGGGTCATCCGCACACACCGGGCCTACAGAGGGCTCTTGGTTCAAGAAGGTATCTTGGGCTTTGGCCTGCACCTGTAAAACACCTGCTCAAGCATCTGCTGAGCTGAAGGAGAGGGCAGCAGAAGCTGTGGGCCCAGCCTCAGTAGCTCCGTAGCCTCCTTCTGCGGAAAGGCTGACCTCCAAGGAAGACCGATGAGGAGGTTCTGCCGGTTCAGAAGATAAAAACGCCCTCCCCCATCCTCCCGGAGGCTCTCTGGAAGCCAAAAACGCCCTCCCTGGGCCTCTGTGCGCGCCAAAAACCAGCTGGCCAGCACACACATGCCCGTTGGAGCTGAGCTAGGGCAACGGCTCGCGTGCCAGCAGATGTGGCTCTGCGTGCCACCCGTGGAACCCATGCCATAGGTTCAAAATCACTGACCTAGTGGGTGTGAGCTCGGCCGTAGTTACCTGGCAGTCATAAACAGGGTGTCCCCTCCAACACATCACGTCTAGGATGTAGTAGGTCTGCTGCACCTCGTTGTATATGCAGTCCAGGATGGTGTATTCTGTAAGGAACAGCAACCGAGATCGGCCTTTGTGTTAAGTTCTGACCGGATCATGTTATTACAAGTGGAAGAGGAAGTGATTAAAGGCCTAACAAGATACTGGCAAAATGAATTACGGATTAATGAAAGCGAGATGGAAGAAGTAGTAGAAAATATATATAAGATAAAGAACACAAGAATTAGAGAGGCGAGAAGGAAAATTTTACATAAATGGTATTTCACGCCAGTAAAACTAGCACACTTCCAGAGGAAAGGGAAAGGAAATTGCTGGCATGGTTGCCAAATAAAAGGAGTCTTTATGCATGTGCTCTGGGAATGCGTTGAAGCTCAAAAATTTTGGAAGGAAGTACAGAATGAAATAAATAATATGCTAAACATTAATTGGATAATCACGAAAGAATTAGCAACACTAGTTAAATATGGGGAATTACGAGAATTTAAAGAAATCAAAACAGCAGCTTTGGAAAGCGCTCAAGCAGTAGTGGTATTAGGGTGGAAGGACAGCAATAAATGGACAATCCAGAATTGGTACTGGTACATGGTGGACCACATCCACTTCGAAATTATGGAAGTAAGATTAAATAACTTTGATGAAAATAAATTGGAGAAGCTGATGGCACGATGGAATAAGGTGAAAAATTACATCTTAAGTAGAATTTATGACGACAATGTGAAAAATAAATTCCAATCACTTTTTGTATGTAAAGAAATGTAAACCGGAGCTAAGGAAGAAATTGAAACTTATTGCAAATAATTTAACCCCCTAAATGGTGGTGGGGTTTTATTGGTGTTGGGCACTTTTTCTTTAAGTATTTTTGTTTGTTTGTTGTAATAAAATTTAATAAAAATATATTTTTTTTAAAAATGACTGGATCACAAATCGGCGAGGTTGTGCAACAGCTGGCTGTGTTGATTTGTTTCTCACCAGGAGAAAAGAATTGGGAACTCACCTTTCCCGGTGGCTGAATTTTGCCGGTTCCCGCCAGGCAGAAGGGAAGGGAACCGATTGACGCAGAAGCCGCTTTTGGTGTAGGCTGCCGTGGAGCCCTGGAAGGACGAAAAGCGAGCGAGAAAACTGAGAACAGGGGGTGTGCGCGTGTGTGTTTTTCCCGGGGCAAGGGATTCATTTGACCTGGGCATCTTGGCTTAAGCTTGGGAGGACGAAGAGGAGGGAGAGGAGGAAGGAAGGAAGAGAAAGGAAAAAAGAAGAGGAGAAGGAAGGAAGAAGAAAGGGAAGGAAGAAGAGGATGAGAACAGGAGGAAAAGAAGGGAAAAGGAGGAGAAGGAAGAAAGAAGGAGAAAGGAAAAAAGAAGAGAAGGAAGAAAGAGAAAGGAAAAAGGAGAAGGAAGGAAGAAGGAGAAAGGAAAAAAAGAGGAGAAGGAAGGAAGAAGAAAGGTAAAGGAAGGAAGAAGAAGATGAGAATGGGAGGAAAAGGGAAAAAGAAGGGAAAAAGAGGAGGAGGAGAAGGAAGAAAGAAGGAGAAAAGAAAAAAGAGAAAGAAGGAAGGAGAAAGGAAAAGAAGAGGAGAAGGGAGGAAGAAGAAGGGGAAAAGGAGGAGGAGAACAGGAGGAAAAGGAAGAAAGAAGAAGGGAAAGGAAGGAGGAAGAGGATGAGAACAGGAGGAAAAGGGAAAAAGAAGGGAAAAAGAGGAGGAGGAGAAGGAAGAAGGAGAAAGAAAAAAAGAGGAGGAGAAGGAAGGAAGGAAGGGGAAAAGGAGGGGCAGAAGGAAGAAAGGGAAAGGAAGGGGATAAGAACAGGAGGAAAAGGAGGAAAGAAGGAGAAGGGAAAGAAGAGGAGGAGGAGGAAGAAAGAAGTAGAAAGGAAAAGAAGAGAAGGAGAAGGGAGGAAGAAGAAGGGGAAATGTAGGAGGAGAAAAGGAGGAAAAGGAAGAAAGAAGAAGGGGAAAAGGAGGAGTAGAAGGAAGAAAGAAAGGCGGGAAGGGAAGGAGGAAGAGGAGGAGGAAAAGAAAGGAGAAGGGAAAAAGAGGAGAAGGAAGAAAGGAGAAAGGAAAAAGAAGAGGAGGAGAAGGAAGGAAGGAAGAAGGGGAAAGGAAGGAGGAAGAGGAGGAGAACAGGAGGAAAAGGAAGAAAGAAGGGAAAAACGAGAACTAAGAGAAGAAGAGGAGGATGACCTCCTGCTTCTTCACATAGAAACACAAGTTGACCTACACAACGTCTCATCTTCTCCCCCATAACCATCTGAAGTAGTAGGTAAAGGCTGAGCGGCAGTGGCTCAGAGCTGCCCACAAAGTCTCCATGGCCAAGACCGAACATGACCCGGATTTTCCCATGGACCGCCCAACCCTCAATGCCAGGTTGGCTCTCCACCTGGTTCCTTACCTTGGAGGCCACCACAAGAGCTCTCTTCCCCGTCGGACACACCACGAAGAGCCACTCCTGGTCCAGGTCTGGGGGGACATCAATCAGCCACTCGGACAGCATCAGCTGTGGAGGAGAGGAGGCAGAGGGTGCAGAGGGTTTGAAAAACCCACCAAAAGACCCAGAAGGAGAAGAGCCACCATCTGACCCCAAGGAAGAAACACGAAGCGGAAGGTGAGTTCTTGAGCGCTTGCCGTGAATGCCCAAGATTTTCAGTTCTCCCCTGACATCTACAAGATCTGAAATCCCCCAACCGGTCAACCAATGACACATTCTACAACAGATTGTCAATTCCCATGACATCTGCCCAGACACAGGATTCGGCCAACCCAACTCCTGAATCAACAATCCTAAACCAACATCTTGAGGAGTCAACTCAGAAGTTGGATATTGAAGAGTCTCCCAGAAGGCTGACCTCTTCCCAATTCTTCCTTGGACTTTCATCAAACGAGACCCATAGAAGTTAATTTCTTTTTCTAAAAAAAATAATTGTTATTCCTTTATAAACTTTAAAAAATACAGAAAAAAACCCCAAATACAACCCAAAAGCAAAAATGAAACATATGTACATACATTTATACCCTTAAGATTATTTTATGGTACGGTATACAGTGTTCCCTCGATTTTCATGGGGGATGCGTTCCGAGACCGCCCACGAAAGTCAAATTTCCGCGAAGTAGAGATGCGGAAGTAAATACACCATTTTTGGCTATGGACAGTATCACAAACACTTTAAACCCCTAAATTACCATTTCCCATTCCCTTAACAACCATTTACTCACCATTATTACTGGTACTCACCATTGAATAAGGCACTTAGTGATCCTGATATTTATAAACATAATTATTTATTAACAATAAATTTTTTTTTTGTTATTTATTTGCAAAAATTATTAGTTTGCCGATGAAGTATGACGTCATCGGGTGGGAAAAACCGTGGTATAGGGAAAAAAACCGCAAAGTATTTTTTTAATTAATATTTTTTGAAAAACTGTGGCACAGGCTATTCGCGAAGTTCGAACCCGCGAAAATCGAGGGAACACTGTATTGACTAATATTTTATGCTTATTTATTATCTTTACTTATTTTTACCTGTTTGAGGAAGTGAACCTCCTCATCGGCAAATCTTTTGTTTACCAAAGATCAAACTAGCTTTCACCTCCCTAACATTAGATCAGCTGCCAAGGCTTAATTTTTCAATGGATCCCACTGTGAGTTAAAACCCCATCCTCAATACCAAATTCAAAAGTAATAAATTTAAACATTATTTATACATATTAAGATACAGCACCATTATACCATTGAAGGATAGATATATGAATGATAAAATGTTATGAAGAATTGGAAATGTATATATGTAATTGATGTATAACGAGGTAATAAAAGAACTAGACTTAAGCTGCACACCAAATTTACTACTCCTAGAGTAGTTCAAATGTAAATAACGATATCAAAATGCAATTGATAAAGCAGAGTGCTTTATTTTTTCTTTCTTAATTTCTTTTACACTTATTTTTTCCCCACTCTTTTTCTTCTTCTCTATTTAAATTTTCGTGTACGTTGTGTTGTATTATATGTATTGTAGTTGTGTGATTTTAATGTAAATATTTAATAAACTTTTTTCAAAAAAACAACAACCCCATCCTGGCTTGTGCTCGTGGGTGACCATGGCTTTTCTTTGTCCCAAAGTTGCTTTTTCTCAGAGGCAGCGGAGCTTTTTAAATTTGTCTTTGAAGACATTTTAAGCTTCTTCAGTTCTTGGAGGAGAAGTGAAACGTCTTCCAAAATAAAAACCAGAAAGTCCAACTGCCTGTTGAAAAAGTACCTTTGGGATGATTACGATCTCGAATCCAGAATCTCCATAGACCTGGGTTTTCTTTGAAACTTTTGGATGGCTTTTTCTCATCTTATTTCTCATCTTATTTTTTCACCTTGAAGAATATAAAGCTTAGGGAGTTATTAAGAAATAAGAACATGAAATGAATAAGCAGCCTTGGGCAGCCTCTGTAAAACAAAACAAAAAAATTAAAGGAAACCATATGTGTAACAAAGAGACCTTGAAGTTAATGAGAAGATTTGGTTGCCTGGGTAGATAATTTTCTGGGGAGTGATAAGAATGGCCTTGCTGAGCAACCTAGCCATCAAAATAATTAATACTACAGTAATGAAGGTGACAGGATCTACAGAAATGGCTAAACTTGTTTGCGCAAAGAAACTACAAATATCTACATTTTATCCGCGACTGGAAGCCCCTTAGGGACTTCAGACAAAAAGGGGGGAAAACAGAACTTGTGATTTATAGTTTTGATGAAAAGGAAGGATAGGTTATAGAAAGAAATGAGTCTTGATACAACTTTAGTTAAAATATAATCGTACTTATAACTCCTCTGAAGATGTGCAGAAGTCAGTTCTTTACAAATTTTTAAATTTATTTTATTTATTCACTTTTTCCATTTTAAAACACCGTAATAATTTTAACCAGATCTACACCTTATCTCTTACACTGCATCTATTTTGTGAATATAAATTTTAAGGTTCACTTAATTCTATTCTTCGTGCGTTCTTTCACATTGTATCACACAACATTAATTTTTACTTTCAGTCCAATTATAACATTTATTCCAGGTTTCATAATATTCTGAATTATTTAGTCCCTTGATCTCCATTGTCAGTCTGTCCCATTCTGCACACACACACACAAGTGTGCGTATTTATTTCTGCACACAATAAATACGCACATTTTGTCTATGATTAAGTTTTCTTTTTTCTAACTATTTTTATTGATTTTCAAAAAGACAGACAAGCACATACAACATTAAACATTTAAGGAGCTACCATTGCTCCGCTTGCCGTAGAAGTCTAACTAATACAGAAATATAAAAAACCTAATTGTAGTCAGCTCAAAACAGAAATGCCACACATGTAAGTTACATTCTTGTTAGATTCAACTCTATATTTATAATATTAAACTTATTAATTATTTTTTTTTATATTTTAAGATATTCTATACTTATACAAAAGGAAAAGGGAAAAATTATTAGTAATACAAAAGAAAAAGAAATGAAAGAATATACACTTCTAAGTTAGTTATACTATTTACTATTTCATTGATTAAGTTTTCTGGTGGTACTGTGTTATTTATTGTGCATATTTTTAAATATTTTCTTCTTTCTACTTTTCTTTTCTGTCCTTTTTTCCACCTTTTACTTTTTCTTTTATTCCTCCCTTTTTTTCTCGTTCTACTTTAGTTTGTCTTACTTCTTACTACTCTTGTTAAAACTTTGAATAAAACATGAATATATGTATTTTAAAAAAATGAACAACAGGAAATAAACTCTCTAGGAAATTTTTCTGAAATGCAAGGTCCTTTTCAGGATAGAAAGTGACTACGGAGAACCGAGTCTCTGTTTTCCTGGGGAATAATTTTGTTTAGAAGTTTGATTACCCATCTGATCAACAGAAATAAAAACAGGAAGGAAAATTATAAATAATTTTAGGTCTGATAGTTGTTCATTCCATGGTGTTTTTTTTTTAAGAATTTAGACTATCTGAAAATCATTTAAAAGTCTTTAGGAAAGAAGGAATTCAGCGTGGGGGAAAAACTCCCAGGATTTTCACAAGCTGATTATTATTTATTTTCATGACTGCGTTTATAAACACACAGAAAATGTTTAGACACCAATATTTCTCTTTCTCTGTGGGATCTTATCATTATTTTAAAGTTTGAAGAACAATGTAACACAAAGTTGCCAAAGTATTGTGTAAGGCGTATGGAAAATATTTATTTATTTAGATTTCTATGCCGCCCTTCTCGAGATTTAAAAAACAAAACCAAACCCCAGTTGTTTTATTGTATCAAACCAAGATTTTTTTAAAAAAAAAACCTGCATGTGAAAATATGATTACATCAAAAAATTAAGACTTTCCACTTTCTGCTCTAACGTAAAGTTTATTTTAGGTACGAAGAAGTATTTCTTTCCTGTTTCTTTGTTTTTGCTGTTTTGTTTACTTTTCTTTAAAAAAAACCATTCAATGCGTGTGTTACTTTAAAGGCTATTTTACGGGTTTTAAACAGTCTTTTTATATTGTTTTTAGATGTTGCACACCGCCCAGAATCCGGAAGGAGTTGGGCGGCCTATAAGTTAGATTAATAAATAATAATAATAAAGAAATAAATAAAAGGGAAGAAAAAAACTGCAACAACTAGAAACAAAATTATTGGGCCACCTTGCAGGCTGTTTCACCACTTCTATCAACTTTACATTTTGACAACGTTTTGATTTATTTATTCCACTGTCAGCTACGGAACGATGCCGCTGTAAAAACCCAACTTCTATTTCCTAGGTTTTCTTAGGAACCTTTTGGAGGCATCAATGACTTTGCTGAACGAAAGAAATATCGCAATCACCCATCTCTTGCAATAACCTGTTTCTTATTCTTATTCTAGACCACTCACACATAAAATGACAACAATGAAAAAGAAAAGAAGGGAACGTTTTCTCCGGCTTACCTGGTTGGCATATCGTTTGGGTAGCTTCTTCACAATGTCTAGCTCCATGTCTTCATTATCTCCATCAGCCTTGTCTGTCTCTCCCTCCTTCTTCTCCTTCTCCTCTTCCTCCTCTGTGTAAGTCCAGTCGTCCTCTGCGAGCCTTCTGGCATGGTTTATATAGTCCAGCCGCTTACTAGAGAGAGAGAGAGGGAGAGAGAGACACACACACAGACACACAGAGAGAGACAGAGAGACAGAGAGAGAGGGGGGGGGGAGAGAGAGACACAGAGAGAGAGACAGAGAGAGAGAGAACTAAAATTAAGTTTAACCCTACATGGGAAGAAATGCGTTAAAGGGACAGTAAGGAGGTGAGCTCAACGTTTAGAAGCTCTGCAGAGAAATGAATAAACTGACTATTGATCTACAAGCTAAGGAAGAAATGGAATCTTATAAATGGTATAATTGGTTAGATTGCAAAAACCAAATAAAACAATGAATGAGAAACACCAAAATAAAATGCAAGATACATTTTAACAGATAAATATAAAGAAAATACATAGATTTTTAACCAATGAATAAGATAATGACGTCGATAAGTGGAACAAAATTAAGGAATCATTTAAGAGAGATAAGTTGAAGAACCAATGGTACTATCGATATAATGGTATGCAGCGCTACAAAAATATTAATATTACAGGTTTATGTCTTTTTGTCTATGCTGTTATATGTTGATGTTATGTAGAGCTAGGTGTATGTTTATTTTGTATACATTTGTATACATTTATACATTGTATAAATATGTATATATTTATGTCTTTTTAAAAAAACATTTAATAAAGATTGTTTTTTTCAAAAGAGAAGCTATTTTTATTTTTATTATTATTCTGCAGAAAGGGTTTCCTTGGGAAGGAAAATGGGCTTGATTTCCTTGAATGTAGGAAGTCGTCGCTAAAGGACGGATCCCGTAAAAATTGTTTGAAGCTATGATGGATCTCAAAAAAAGAGAGAAGGAGGGAAAGGGGGAAAGAGGGAGGGAAGGAAAATGGAGGGAGGACCGTGAGAAGGAAGGATGGAAGGAGAGAAAGAAAGAGGGAGGGAAGGAAGGAAGGGAAATGGAGGGAGGATAGAGAAGGAAAGAAGAAAGTACCGGTAACTAAGTCCCAACGTCATGTTTTAATTGCTATGGTCCTTTTTAGTCTGAGTTGCCCTTTATAAATTTTTGTTTAAACTGCTTTTTATTTATTTAAATTTCAATACATTCTGCACAGAAGCAAAACACATGTCAAAATCACTCTCTCGTGCGCATTCGCTCGCTAGATTTTGCTTCCTGTGCATCCGTAGAAGCAAAAACCCGCTGCGACGCGCTTGCGCATGCAGGAGAACAGAAGCTGAGCGCATGGTGCAACTTTCGCTACCGATGCGCTGTTCTCCTCTGTACCCGTAGCAGCCTACTCCTGGCGGGGAGGGCACGGGGGAAGCTCTCTTACGTCTTCTGATACTCCAGCAGCCGCCGGCGTCTCTCGCCCTGCTCCAGGGAGCTGTACTTGGGCTTGTATTGGGCCAGGCGCGGGTGGGGAGCGGCGGGGCTGTTCAGGTCCTGCGAGACGACAAAGTTGCAGGCCAGAGCCTGGCTCAGCTCCTCCATTCTTCCTCCGGGGCAGCCTGGAGGGAGGCAGGAATAGAACAAAATATCGCAGGTTAACAGCGCAAGAAGCAAAGGCACGCCGGAATCTCACGAGGGGAGGCGCACAAGTATGAGATTTCGGCGATTTTCTGCTTTCAAGCATGCACAGGGAGCAAAAAAAAAAGACCAAAGGTTCAAGAAAGCAAGATGGCGGTGCCTGAAGGACTGGCACTGGAGCAGCCGCGTGCAAAATATTTTTCTTTATTTTATTCCTTATTTGTTAGATTTTTATGCCGCCCTTCTCCTTATCTCCAATTCAATTTATTAGATTTTGTATGCCGCCCTTCTCCGAAGACTCGGGGCAGCTAAAATATGTATTTTGAACATGTGTCACCCATTGAGTGATTGTATCAAGTGAAGTTGCTCCTTGTACTTACAACCGTCTTGTAAGATTTCCCCAGGATGCTGCATTTATTGATTGATTGATTGATTTTGTCCATTACACAATGAGGGTTGTATTGGGTATACATATAGTAAATATATAATGAAGGTTGTTGATTTTTATTAATATTGACTGTTACTTCATTGCTTATTTGACCCCTATGATAATCATTAAGTGTTGTGCCACATGATTCTTAACAAAGGTATCTTTTATCTTATGTACACTGAGAGCATATGCACCAAAGACAAATTCCTTGTGTATCCAATCACACTTGGTCAATAAAATTCTTCTTCTTCTTCTTCCTCTTCTTCTTCCTCCTCCTCCTCTTCTCCTTCTACAAATTCCCCAAGACAAATTCCTTGTGTGTCCAATCACACTTGGCCAATAAAATTCTATTCTATTCTATTCTATTGAGGATATACTCATAGAAAAATATATCTAAGAAAGAAGAAAAGAGGAGAAATAGGAATAAAGTATATCAATGAAAGAGTAGAATAAATATAGGAAAGAATAACGGTATAGTATGGGACAGTGTTTCCCAACCTTGGCAGCTTGAAGATAGTTGGACTTCAACTCCCAGAATCCCCCAGCCAGCGAATGCTGGCTAGGGAATTCTGGGAGTTGAAGTCCTGCTATCTTCAAGTTGCCAAGGTTGGGAAACACTACTATAGAGATCAAAATTTGGGTTGCTTAGCAACCAGGAATGCATGGACATCAGTTTGCAGCATCTTCCAGAGCCAGCCAGCTTCCAACCAGCAAAGTCAATTGGGGGCAGCTTTGGCACTCCCCCCCCCAAAAAAAAGAGGGATGGGGGCAGCAATACCCATCATCCCCAGCCAGGATGGGAACTGTAGTCCCCATCTTTCCTTGCAAGGGTAGGAAGAACAGAGAGGATTCCAAAGAGGGAGGGAAGAGGATAACTGCCCCCTCCCCACACACACTCCCATCTCAGAAGTCGGCTTTCAATGCACTCTGTACATGGCCAGGGAACTGGTGTGTTTTTTTTTTTTTTTTTAAATTATCATCGTTTTTATTGCCCCAACCCGGGAACCAGGACCAGGGAGGGAAAGGAGGAGACAAAAAAACCCCGCCCGGAGGTCATCCCCACCCATCGGCGCTTACCCGACCCAGTCTCGCTCGCTTCCCAACGGGATTCGAACCCGCGGACTCGCCTTCCCAGAGAGCGCGCGGCCAACGGATGCGCACTTTCCGTCCCGCCTCTTCCGCCATGGCGTCACTCGCCGGCGCGAAAGGGGGCGGAGCTTCCGGAAAGGCCTTTTTCCTTCTTCGCCTTTCTCTCTCGGCCGTCCTCCCTCCGCTCGGAACTTGCGAGCGGCGCATGCGCGCGGTTTTAAATGGCAGCAACCTCCACCTGGCTTCGTTTGGAAGCCGCCGTTTGGAGGCCTGCGCGATCAAGGGGCGGGGCTAAACTAGAGCTTTCCCCTTCCTTTCACCCAGCATCCTCTTCTTCGAGGTTGTGTGTTGTGGGTGCCTAACCACCCTGAAATGTGGCTTGCAATCCAAGCTTTCCAATTTTGTTTTTAACTAGTGTTTTGTGCAACATGGCTGCTTTAAGAGGGGTGGACTTCAACTCCCAGAATTCCCCAGCCCGCTTTGCTTGGGTTCCTGGCTTGGCTTGGCTTGCTGAGGAATTCTGGGAGTTGAAGTCCACCCCTCATAAAGCAGTTGAATTGCACAAATAGTAATAGCCTTTAGACTTATATACTGCTTCACAGTATCAGCCTCTTGTTTCCAACAATCTGGGTCCTCGTTTGAGGAAGGAAGGAAGGAAGCAGACAAGAAAGGAAAGAAGGAAAGGGAAGGAAGAAAGAAGAAAGAAAAGGAAAGAAGGAAAGGGAAAGAAGGAATAGTAATACCCTTAGACTTATATACTGCTTCCTAGTGCTTTAACCGCTCTCCCTAAGCGGTTTACAATATCAGCCTGTTGTCTCCAACAATCTGGGCCCTCATTTGAGGAAGGAAGGAAGGAAGCAGACAAGAAAGGAAAGAAGGAAAGGGAAGGAAGAAAGAAGAAAGAAAAGGGAAGAAGGAAAGGGAAAGAAGGAATAGTAATACCCTTAGACTTATATACTGCTTCCTAGTGTTTTAACAGCCCTCCCTAAGTGGTTTACAGTATCAGCCTGTTGTCTCCAACAATCTGGGCCCTCATTTGAGGAAGGAAGGAAGCAGACAAGAAAGGACAGAAGGAAAGGGAAGGAAGAAAGAAGAAAGAAAAGGGAAGAAGGAAAGGGAAAGAAGGAATAGCAATAGCATTTAGACTTATATACTGCTTCCTAGTGCTTTAACCGCTCTCCCTAAGCGGTTTACAATATCAGCCTGTTGTCTCCAACAATCTGGGCCCTCATTTGAGGAAGGAAGGAAGGAGGAAAGAAGGAAAGGAAGAAAGAAAAGGAAGGAGAGAAGGAAAAAAAGGGAAGGAAGGAATAGCAATAGCACTTAGACTTATATACCGCTTCCTAGTGCTTTAACAGCCCTCTCTAAGCGGTTTACAGAATCTGCCTCTTGCCCCCAACAATCTGGGTCATCGTTTGAGGAAGGAAGGAAGGAGAAAAGGAAGGAGGAAAGACGAAAAGGAAAGGAAGGAAGAAAAGAAAAGATGGAGATTTTGTCAATTCCGATGGTTTTCAAATGTCCGCTGAGATCCTTTGGCACTGTGCCCAGCGTGCCAAGTACCACTGGGACCACCTTCACTGGCTTATGCCAGAGTCGTTGCAGCTCGATTTTTAGATCTTCGTATTTCACTAATTTCTCTAGGTGCTTCTCCTCAATTCTGCTGTCCCCTGGGACTGCGATGTCGATGATCCATACTTTCTTTTTCTCCACAATCACAATCACAATGATTATTGTTGTTGTTGTTGTTGTTGTTGTTGTTATTATTATTATTATTATTATTATTATTATGTATTTGCCAAACTTATATAGGATAGTAGTTTGTATAAACATAAGTGTTGTAATCATAGATTTTTAAGCATTGAAATTTGGAAATAAAATATTGCTGCAGAGTGATGTTTTAAGCCTAAATTATGTGCTGAATAAAATCTTAATTCTTCCTCTATGGAAAGGCAACAAAGTCTAGGCTCAGTAAGCAAGCTGCAGACCATGTATGGACTTGGTATAAAACCTATAGAACTTCCATATAAGGATGCATTACTGACATTCCTTTGCAATCACACAATCAAGGGAAAAAGCAAGGAATGTAGCTTCTGAGAAGCTTGCCTTATAAGGTACAAAAGTAAATAGTTGCTGGAGAATGGTTTAATGTATGTGGCGTTCGCAATTGGTTATTCTGTACCAGATGTCAGAACTGTGAAAACACAATAAATAGGAGAGACCTTGATCTATTTGAGGTCGTCCTCCCATCGAGAAAACTTTCTCTCTGTCATTTCATTCTGATGTGACAATCATGGCATGCTGTGCCTCCCTAGAGGGTGACCCACCTGGGGAGGGCGGAATGCTTTCACGTAAGTAAAAGTAATTATAGCCTAGCTCTGTTAAAAAAGTGCTATTGCTAACATAAGTCCAAGGAAAAGGGCAGCATAAAAATCAAATAAATAAATAAAGCCAGGGTGGCGCAGCAGGTAGAGTGCTGTACTGTAAGCCACTGAAGCTGACTGTACACCTGAAGGTCAGCGGTTCAAATCTCATCACCGGCTCAAGGTTGACTCAGACTACTTCTTCTTCTTCTTCTTCTTCTTCTTCTTCTTCTTCTTCTTCTTCTTATTATTATTATTATTATTATTATTATTATTATTATTATTAAACGATAAATGCTATTGCTAATTTGCACAAATCCAAGGAACCGGGGTGGCGCAGCAGGTAGAGTGCTGTACTGCAGGCCATTGAAGCTGACTGTAGATCTGTAGGTCAGCGGTTCAAATCTCATCACCGTTGACTCAACCTTCCATCCTTCCGAGGTGGGTCCAGTGAGGACCCGGATTGTGGGGGCCATAGGCTGGCTCTGTTTTTAAAAAGTGCTTTTGCTAACATGTTGTAAGCCACCCTGAGTCTAAGGAGAAGGGCAGCATAAAAAAAATATTGAATAAATAAATATTCCTTCCTTCTTTCTAAGGTGGGTAAAATGAGGACCCGGATTGTGGGGGCAATAGGCTGGCTCTGTTAAAAAGTGCTATTGGTAACATGTTGTAAGCCGCCCTGAGTCTAAGGAGAAGGGCGGCATAAATATTGAGTAAGTAAGTAAATAAGTAAATAAATAAACAAACAAACAAACAAACACAGTAGGACAGGGACAATAGGCACAAGGGTGCACTTATACACGCCCCTTACAGACCTCTTAGAAACGGGGAGAGGTCAACTGTAGGCGATCTAAGGTTAAAGTTTTTAGTAAATAGCAAAAATTTAAATAGTAAAGATTTAGACTGAAGCCAACGCAATGTAATTTTTGGTGATTTTCTACTATGTTTTGTTTATGGTGATGTAACTCTATGATGCATGGAGGAGAAAAATGAAATTAAAAAGAAACACACTCCGGGTAATATTTCAGATAGTTGGCATTCAACCACCACCCGAGCTCCCCCCAAATCCACGCACGATGATGCTTTCTCTGCGGAGAGGTGAAAGCAAGATAGAGCAGTGTTTCCCAACCTTTGGTAACTTGAAGATATCTGGACTTCAACTCCCAGAATTCCCCAGGAGTTGAACCCCAGATATCTTCAAGTTGCCAAGGTTTATTTTTTTAAAATTTATTTTTATTTATTTATTTTGTCCAATACACAGTGAGGGTTTTAGTGGGTATATATCTATATACACATAGTAAAATACATGATGAAGGTTTTAGAGGAGATACTCATAGTAAAATATATCTAAGAAAGAATAGAAAAGAAGATATAGTAATAGAACACATCAATGAAAGAATAGAAGAAGAGATATAGGAATAGAAGAAAGGTATAGGAGATATAGGAGAGCAATAGGACAGGGGACGGAAGGCACTCTAGTGCACTTGTACTCGCCCCTTACTGACCTCTTAGGAATCTGGAGAGGTCAACCGTAGATAATCTAAGGGTAAAGCGTTGGGGGTTTGGGGATGACACTATGGAGTCCGGTAATGAGTTCCACGCTTCGACAACTCGGTTACTGAAGTCATATTTTTTACAGTCAAGTTTGGAGCGGTTAATATTAAGTTTAAATCTGTTGTGTGCTCTTGTGTTGTTGTGGTTGAAGCTGAAGTAGTCGCAGGACGTTGCAGCATATGATCTTGTGGGAAACACTGACATAGAGAAAAGGGCTGGACTCGCCGGTCGCCCTTCCCAATCCCGGCCGCGCAGGGTTTAAAGGGGGCCGGCTGGCCGTGCCAGGACCGAGCCGGAGCGTCAAGGCGGCGCCCACGGCGGCTGCCAATAGAGGGCGGCCGCAGGTCGGCCCCCACCCGCCTGCTGCGTCCTCCGCGGGTCGCTTTTGCGCCCGGCGGCTTTGGCAAAAAAAAAGTTCGCAGCTGCAGCAGCTGCGCGCCGCCCGTGCGTCATGGAACGGCCCGGCGGCTGAGCTGCGCTCGGGAGCGCGGAGGCAAAACCTTGTGGTTTGGTTACCCTACGGAAGGGGTTGACCGTCTGCGCGCCGCCCTCGGCCCGGGAGACCCGGCTGCTGCCGCTGCCCGGGGACGCACGGAGGAATCTCCCCCCTTGTCATCCCTGCGGAGAGGCGTTGCGCCCCAGCGAGCGGGTCGCGAGGTTGGCCGGCCTCGTTGCAGCGCAACGCTGCCGCGCGGTCCTCTGCGGGCGAAGAACCGTTTGGCTGCGCTCGAGGGAGCCCCGGATCGCGTCAGGTGCCTCGGCCAGCCCGGCGCCACCGGAGGAGGGACTCCGCCGGCGCCCTGTCCTGTTGTCCCCGCGGCTGTCGCTCGTCCCTCCCGGAAGCGCTTGCGGTGGAACCGGTTGGACAGCCTGCCTGCCCGGCCAAGCCGTCGGCCCCGCGCGCCTCTCCAAAAAAAAGAAGAAAAGAGGGGGGGTCTCCTCCGCCTCCCCTCTTTGGTCTCCCTGCCGGTCCTGCCAACTTTCTTCCCGACTTCTCCAAGCTCTGCGGTGGATGGATGTCCCTTCTTCCTCTCCTGGCCTTCCACCCTCCTCCTCCTCTTCCTCGCGCAAGCGGCTTTGCGGCGAAGCCAAGCGGGCGCACGGAAACCCAGTCTCCAGGGCAGCGGCTCCGCGCGTCCCTCCTCTTGATTTCTGATTTCTACCCACTCTGCTTGAAATCTACTCTGTTGGCGATTTGTTTTGAACGCTGTCCTGGTTTCTAAACGGCTGGAAATCGACTAGGGAGAGCGAGCGAGCGAGAGAGAAAGAGCGAAAACAACAAAAGAGACGTCTTCAATGCGCCCCGAGGGATTTTACGCTTGGCTGGTGGATCTGAATCGGTTTGCGGAAAGCTCTTCGGTGGATTGAGAGGGGGACACCTCGGTGGGTGAACTCTTTGCTTGGTTTTACGCTGGGGGTCTTCTTTCTTGTCCCAAAGTCTCAGATCCTGCGAAGAGGTAAAACTTTCTATTTAGGGGGCTGTTTTCCCCCCCTTTTCTCCCCCTCCCCACCTCTTCCTTTTTCGTGGCGTGGACAAAAAAACAAGGGCTGCCTTAGAGAGACGACAACAGATTCACGTGGACTTTGTTGTGTGGTGTGGACCGAGGCGTGACCTCTGGATGGAGAGGAGTGATTTGTAAGCTTTTTCAAACATTTTTTCCTCCACCCTTCGGGAGTCTTGGTGGGTTTCCAGCCAAATCCATCAGGGATTATTAATGATTCAGCCTTGCAAAAACATTTCTGGTTCATAACAGCAGGGACTTTTCTTCCTGCTTTTTTCCCCCTTTTCCAGAAAGAAACTTGGGCTGAAAGGCTGAAAAATCCTGAATTGCCCTGTATTTCTCTTTAATGTTTAGAGAGAGAGAGAGAAAATAGACCCACCAGTTTTCTTAATTGTGGACCAAACAGATTTAGAACACGGAGACCTCTTCGGATCGAGATGCTTAATTCTGACCTGTAATTTCCAAGGAGACCTGAGATACGGCTACAGTAATGAGCCTTTTCTGGTTTGCCTGCTCCCCGCCTGAGGTCTGCGACCCTGAGAAAAATGCTCTTTGCTTTGCCCCGTTCTTAACCTCCCTCCGCTGATTGGGAAAGCAACTGCCCCCGTCTTAAACCTCCTTCTATAAAAACAGAAAACACCAGATGGTTTTGTTCTTTGGACATAGTCCCCTTTGGCTCTTCGTTTCGAGACATTTTTGCCGCAGGCCTTGTTAGCTTCCTGGGGACAGAAAGCCCCCTTTTCAACAGCACCCAGGAGGGGTTGGGGGGGGGCAGAGACCCGGCTGCCTCACCGGACACCCCCATGGCAATCCGGGCTCGGGCGCTTTACGATTTCCAGAGCGAGAACAAGGAAGAGATCAGCATCCGCGAGAATGAAGAGTTGGTGCTTTTCAAAGAGAGGTCGCTGGACGGCTGGCTGCAAGGCACCAACTCTCGAGGGGAGACGGGCCTGTTCCCGGCCTCGTACGTCGAGATCCTTCGCTCCCGGTCCTCCTCCACTTACACCAACAGTCCCGCTGGGTCTCCTGGAAACGGCTCCTCCTTCTACGTCCCGCCGTCCAACCCGGGCATTACCCACCAGGGCAGCTTCGAAGATGACGACGATGACTGGGACGATTGGGACGATGAAAGCACGGTGGCGGAGGAACCCAGGAGCGCGACCGGGAGCAACGGACACCCCTCACCACGCCTGTCCTGCCCCAGGCCCTACGCTCACCCCAACAACGTCGGCGGTCGGGCGAAGCCGTCTCTGGAGCGCCAGGACAGCATCGGCTCTTCCAAGAGAGGAAGCGTGGTGAGCCGGAACCTCAACCGTTTCTCCAGCTTTGTCCGCTCCGGAGTGGAGGCCTTCGTTTTGGGCGATGTGCCCATGATGGGCAAGATCTCCGAGGCCTACTACATCGATATGGGCTCGAAAGGCCCGCAGTGGAGAGCCAGCCCACACCCGTTCCTCTGCTCCGTGGAGGAGCCCACCAAACAGACCAAGTTCAAAGGCATCAAGAGCTACATCTCCTACCGCCTGACGCCCAGCAACGGCAACTCGCCGGTCTACCGGCGCTACAAGCACTTCGACTGGCTCTACAACCGCCTGCTGCACAAGTTCACCGTCATCTCGGTACCCCACCTGCCGGAGAAGCAAGCCACGGGGCGCTTTGGGGAGGACTTCATCGAGAAGCGCAAGCGGAGGCTGATCCTGTGGATGGACCACATGACCAGCCATCCTGTGCTCTCCCAGTACGAGGGGTTCCAACACTTCCTCAGCTGTGGGGACAACAAGCAGTGGAAGATGGGAAAGCGCCGGGCGGAGAAGGACGAGATGGTGGGCGCTAGCTTCCTCCTAACCCTCCAGATCCCAAGCGAGCACCAAGACCTGCAGGACGTGGAGGACCGAGTGGACACCTTCAAGGCCTTCAGCAAGAAGATGGACGATAGCGTCCTGCAGTTGACCGGCGTGGCTTCGGAGCTGGCCAGGAAGCACGTTGGCGGCTTCCGCAAAGAGTTCCAAAAACTGGGCAATGCTTTCCAAGCCCTCAGCCAAGCTTTCCAGATGGACCCACCCTACAGCTTCGATGCCCTCAACAACGCCATCTCCCACACGGGGAAGACCTACGAGGTGGTGGGGGAGATGTTTGCCGAGCAGCCCAAGAACGACTTGTTCCTCCTGTTGGACAGCCTTTCCTTGTACCAGGGGCTCCTCTCCAACTTCCCAGACATCATCCATCTTCAAAAAGGTAAGGGTCCTGCCCTTTTATTTTATTTTTTAAATTTGACTTACGTGCCACCCAATCCCGCAGAACTCCGGGCACCACAATAAAAGAAAACCCCTACACAATAAAAATTCGAACAATGGGCGCTCTCTGACGAAATGAAATTCAAGGATTAAAGAAGGGAAGGTTCTACATTTAGGCAAGAAAAACAAAACACACAGGTACAGTATATGTGGTACATGGCTCAACAGTAGTATCAATCAATATCAATATCAACTTTATTTGATTAGTCAATCGACCATATCAAAGCGAGGAAAAGGACCACATCGGTCGTCATAAAACTGTGACTGGTTAAAATACAACAAAATTGGCTACAATAGAGGGAATTTGAATAAATAATAAGTTAAAATGCAGTATAATATGCTAAAACTGAGTAGTAAAACATGAGAATATAACTCGTGCAAAGGATTATATTAAACAAATCT